>NW_011888798.1:3839376-3850452 GCF_000151845.1 Pteropus vampyrus | reverse complement strand
AATGAAAGGTTGTTTGCCCAATTGACCAATAAAACAATTCAGTGTACTTAAAATGCAGAAATGGGGATTAAAATGCACTTTAGCTTTCACATTGCACTATGTCCCTTTTTAATATAAGTATAAAAATAATGCTTCCATTACTTTGTTAAGATGTCCAAAATATTTAGAACTACCTTTTCTACCCTTAGCAGTCCCAGGTGGCCTGCCGTCCCACCTCACAGATGAATATAAGCTTTGTTAATAACATGTGCTACTGGGATTTGATCTTAAAATGGTATTTACTATAAAAAAAACTTGCTCTTTGAATTTCTAGGGTGATCGTCTCTGTAATAACCACACACAGCATGTCACCTATCCTGTTCTTGACTCCATCTTCATGGATTCCATTAAGTGGATAGCCTGCTGCTCTTTCTCTGTTAAGAACTACCTTAGAATATTTCATTCCTATTTCTCTCTAATGCCTAGCATAATGCTTTGCATATAATTAGTGCTCAGTCTATTTTTATTTAAAAAATAAATTGTTAAAGGATAAAACTCTCACAACTTTGTATATCTCTCTCCTCTGCCATATCTTCTTCTACACTGACCAGTTTTAACATACAGCCCTATGATTAAGAATACAGAAAATCTATCTTCAAATCCTGCTCCCTCATTATTTTCTAAATGTGTATCTTTGGGAAAGTTACTTCATCTTTCTGTATTACACTTTCCTCATTTGTAAAATAGAGAAAATAGCAGGGAATGTTTAATAAGGTTGCTACAAGCATTACCTACATGTAAAATATGGATTTATCAGCTATTTGCTTTTGAGAAGACTGCCTTATTTCTCTGAATGACAATGTACATGTCTTTGAAAGAGGGTTACTAATACTAGATTCAGAAAGACATAAATTAGTGGCTGCCTAGGAATGGGTTAGGAGTTGGGGGTGACTGTAATTGGGCATGAGGTTTCTGGGGGGATGATGGAAATGTTCTAAAATTAGATTGTGGTGATAGTTGCACCAGTCTTTAAACATACTAAAAGTCATTAAATTGTCCTTTGAAAATAAGTAAATTTTATGATATGACAATTATACTTAAATAAAGCTATTAACTAAAATAGTAATAATAATACCAAGATTCAAATCAGGTCTGTCTGAGCTCAAAGTACATATTGCTTATTCTTTCCTAATCACCTCACTATATAAAAATGAGAAGTTATGTTTAAGTAATCACGCTAAATGAAAAAGACCTGCTGTCTAGGGACATGTCTAACATGGATGATATGGAGGAAATCCGCGGAGTTAAAACCCTGATCTAATTGTGCAAAGAAAACAGTTGTTTGTTTTTGAGATAGTAGAAAATAACAACAAAAAATTCCTTAGTCATAATTTGATTTAAAGTTGGCCTCTACCTTTGGTAAAGAGAAGCCATTATCCAATTAAGAACAAATTAGAGATATTTTTTTCTTTCCTTTCTTTTCTTTCTTTTCTTTGTTGCTAACAAATGACTATGTCCTCCCTTCTTCCCTCCCTCCCTTCCTTCTTTCCTTTCTTCCTCCTTTCCTTCTATAAGGCTGCTTTGCTTTTATTTCTAAGCCAGAAAGACTGATTATAGGTGTCAGAGATCAATTTTCTCCATAATTCGTGGACAATATTTTAGAAGGAACATATCCCTTATGAGCTAAGGGGAACAACCCTTGAAATAAAAGTATTGGGGTCATTTTTTCCCTGCTTTTGAAATCATCAAAATACTGCTTTATGTATTAAGTATTTAGTTGAATGAAATCTTATTTACAGAGTGTTGAATGCCTTGCCCACACATATAAAAAGATATTCACTTTTTATATTATTATTTTGAAAACATTTTATCTTTTCTTAGAGAAGTTAAAGAAAAAGGTAATTTAAACAGAAGACGAAAACCTTGGAGCTCTTGCAAGAATAAAATTTCAGAATGCATTTTAAGATCCTTATAACTTTTTCTATTTAATATCTAAATTCAAATTTCTAAAGAAGACATTTTCTACAAAGAGATTAAGGAAAGAGAAATGATGGTTTGGGCTACATATGTGTAAGACGAATAGTGTTTCTTCCCTCTTTGTGATAGGAGATTCCACTCCATATCGTAAATTGTGGTTCGCACTGCCAGATATGGGAGTTTTTAAGCCTGCATGCTATTGTGAGTTGCTGGGTGTCAGAGAGACTCCATCAGGGTTGCGTTGCTTCTGAAAAGGTTAAATGCAAGAACCTCAAAGGCTTTCAAAGAGAAGACTGCAGAAAATCTGTTGTCAAGGAGTATTATATCTCCCAGCTCCGGCGAGTTCATCTCAGCTGATTCTCCCTCTTACTTTGAAAGTTAGAAAATCCATAAGGGGCAGATGGGTATGTCAAGGATTTTAAAACCTGGTACAGGTTGAGTTTATTTTTTGACTAATCTGGCTTATTTTTCATTATTTGACAAAGGGAAAATGGTATTATTATTGTCTTATATCTCCTCAAGGGTAGTGAGATAGATTTGGCTAGACAATATACTGCAATGCACGTTAACCTTTGGAAAATTTGTATATGTACATTTATTCCATTAAAAAATCTCTACAATTTAAAGGAAGACTTAATTAGAGATAATCATTGTTCTTCTGGCAGATACCAATTACAAAATTAAATGCACACCAACTTCCAATGTATAAAATCAGTTTAAAATAAGGTAAATAAGTTAATGGAGAAGTTAAATTGCCAACAAATATTTATTGAGTACTTATTTAGGTAAGTGCTTTGAGAAACAGAACACATAAAAGAATGATAGGGTGTGGTCCTAATAAAACTACAATTAGAGTTCAAGGACCATGGATGAATAGGGAGGTATTATCCTTGAGTGAGCTTTTAAAGGAATAGGAGTAAAGTTAGAATCTGAGGTATAAAAGGATTCAGATAAATAAAAGAAGGACTATATCAAAGGAGAGTAACGGCATGACGTGAATATAGAGAGAAATTAGATTTTGTCTAGCAGGAATCATTATTCATTTATCTTACAGACTCAATTATATTTTCTAAGAAATACTTCATTTTTTAGACATTACTTTGAAAAAATAAGTTGAGAAACAGCTCGGAATGAGTAGCAAAGCAATACTTGTGTGGCTAAATGTATATCAAAGATGTCTGGCAAACTTGTAGTGACAATATTTTTATTTAAGTTTTATAATGAAAGAATACAGTCAGGTGAGGAGTTGAGTAAAACTCACTTGGTTTTCATTCTTTCCCTAGAAATGTGCGCAACAGGAGACTTTTTAGGCCTCTTGCTGAATGCATTGCCCTTACAGACTTACTTTACCAGAACTGCAGTGAAAAATTATTCATAGGGAATGTGATAAAGTATTATGCCCTTAATAAAGCGTATCCTCTATTTTGTGTTTACCAAAGATTATATACATGGTATTGTTCAGCGAGCAGAGAAAAGAACACTGAGAAGCTTACAAGCTGAAAACATCTGTGAAACAATAGTAACAGTCACATGAGGAACATCCTATTTATGCAAAACATTTCAGGGTTTCCTCTGTGATATATTCTGCATTAACATAATCAAGTTAAATGACTACTATACTGGGTATGCATCAAAATTTAATCAATTCAAAAGTTCAGCACTGACAGTATATCTTTTTCTCTATTTACTTAAACTTTGAGGGTCAGAGATAATAAGTCTTATGAGTCTAATGGTAAATAGAGTTCAGAATAAAAGCACCTAAAACAATGAATTTCCTTTAGGTTGATATCCACAACCCTTGCAGAAATCAAATTCTTCTAGGTTCAGAATAGAGAATTTTAGGTTAATAAATCTATGGAAGACACTTATATTTAGAGTTCTGAAATTACCCCCTACTTTAATCAACTTTTACCTCAATGGATGCCTCTTGCACAGCAACTGTCATTGAGGAATCCTTGATGAAGAGGCCTCTTCTACTGCCTAGGAGTTGGTTATTAGAGATCAGTTAAGAATCCCCTGGGGTGATTTCCACAGGTAAATAGTTTCTACTCCAGAAGCTATCTCTTCACATGTAAATTTTTAACAGGTTCCACTACACAGCACCTATGACCTTGGGCAAACTTCAATGGGACCAGAGAACTAGGAGAGTAAAGTAGTTGCTATTGTTTTTATGCTCTCGGTGACCTCAGTATGCTTAGGAAAAAAAAAAGAAGAAGAAGAAGAAGAAGAAGAAGAAGAACTATGGAGAAGATGGTCTAGAAATTATGCTTGCTGCTGCTCAAATACTGTCACCTTGCTGACCTCTAAAAGTTGCAGCCTGAAGAAGTAGTGAGTTATTGGAGGCAGGAGCATGACCAAGAAAATAAATCTGCAAGGTCTTTGCTGACCACTGCCTATTCGCATTCACCATGAAGCCTGCCAATCATAAAAATACTTCATGATCCAATCCCATTCATTTCTAAAAAAGATGATGAATGAGCTTACTTCAACTATAAGATGAAAGCTGAGGAAAATTTTGATGTTGGTGTCTACTAAATGGAGCAGAAATAATTAATTTGTGGCAGCATGATTTATCAGGAATGACACAGCACTTTGGCCCCTGTGAACTAAGTGATGACAATTATTACATCAAAATTTTGACAACTAAATTTTAAACAACCCGAGAAATGTATTGAATAAAACAAACTTCTTGATTTGCAATAATTAGAAAATCAGGCCTTTAATGAGAGTAAGATATCACTTACCAATAGTATTTCTGTGCTTAGACAAATTGTTACAAGGGTATAAAAAAACAATTATGATATAAGAGTATTATATACCCAGATACTTTCAGTATAAAACTTTTGTTCGTAAATAATTATGAGAACTACTCGGTATTTTCAAATTACATTTTGTTGATTTTGGGGGGAGATCTAAAAGCATTATATTTGATAAATATCAGAAAATTTTAATTCTACCTAATATATAGAGGTATCATATGAAATGAAAGCTAGGTTTGAAAAAAAATAACAGTAATGACAAATATTCCTTTCACATATTTTGTTTATTGACTTGTTTATATGTATTATATAATATTTGTTTATTATTGTCCTCATTTCCTAGATGATAACAGATTAGAAAATTGAATATAAGTTGATTTTCCCCATTTCTCAGTATAAAGTTTGTTTAAAGTAACTAATTGCTTTTAATTTGCAATGAATAGAACGGTACTCTCTATCTTAATTGTCTTTTAGACAGATGGAAGTGATCTGTAGCTAATAAAGCTATAAGGCAGGGATTGTCAAAAAATTTTAAATAAACGCTTTTACATTTGAAGATACCCTTAGAAAGTTAAATTCTCAACACTGAAGATATTAATGAGTGACACTGAAACTAATGTGCACAATTAGTATTAAGCTTTGACTTTTTGTTTGTTTGTTTATTTTTGTTAAGAAATGACAAAAGAAAAAAAAGTCATGTTGAATCAGAAACATGTCTTCTTCTATTTGCTCTTAACAGTAACTGTACCAGAGACTTCTAAGTTACCATAGACTTTTCCCAGTTTCACAAATAATCGTGAACTAAGTTAAACATGCAACAAAAGTGTATTCCCCAATGTTGAATCTCTTTAAAGCACTTGCTAATAAATATTAATTTGAAACCTAACCTTTAAGGAAACCAGCATTTCTAGATAACATGAAATAAACATTAATATATCATTCCTCTAAAATTAGAGATAATGTAAAATTTCAAGGATCTCGGTTAATCATAATATCAATGTGCGAATTATCATAGGAAAGTATATGGCCTTTGCAATAAAACACAAGATGTGATCTTGAATCCTGTCTCTTCATCCTATAGGTAGTTCCTAAAGAATCAAACACATACACTATTTCTTATAAATTCCTTATGGCTAATAGTGTTTGATTAAGACCCAGAAAGATGATTCTTGAGTCACTCCAAAATTTTTGATTATTACCGAATAGTGTAATTGTATATTTTAGAAAGATTTTGACAAAAAAATATTTTTAAAATGTTTTCTTCCTAAGTCTCAATGTATACAAATGATTAGAACCTAAAATTTGAACCATTTAATTAGGATTTTATTCTAGCATAGAGCATCTTGTGATATTTAATATTATTTTTTTTACATTTCACAGTCCTACTATTGGTCCAGCTATCTATATCTTGTTGTTCAAGATCTTAGTGAATTTGGACAAAGATTAATATTGCAACTTTCCTGTTTATCACCCATACACCAAAATGACTTATCAGAATTAAGTATGGTGCTCTGTCTTCACGTTCTCTGACTGGCAACACTATGATATCATTCATGTGTAAAGTATTTTTAAATCTAATTATTCTTACAACCAGTTAGGAGAAAGGGTCATTATTCTAGCTCATTAGCTGTTTAATTGGAAGGCATAACCATGAATCTGTGTTTTGACTCTCTAATTCCAACATTCAGCAAAAACAGAAAAGGGGAATTGTGTAATATCATGACTCCAGGAACTATGAATAACGTGCATACTTCTTTGTGTCCTTCCTTGACTGGTAAAGCATTCTAGAAATATTCCATGCAATAATTGACTTTGACAGGTGAGACTTGATGGTGCAAATGATATGTGTCTTGTTTTCTTAACATATGTGAACATTATGTGTGCTGTATGCATGCACATACATGCATATATGCCTAAGGATTATTATAAAGGATTATTATATTCACTTTCTTGTTTTCAGATCAAGTAATGACTTGAGTCAACTGATGAACTGAAAAAAAAAAAAGTATCTATCCAAAAATGTCTCTATAAAGAGAAAAAAAATTGGGGCAGCACTGTCTTATTTTTCTGTTTCTATAATCCACACATATGCATACATATGTCCACATATCTAGAGAAAAATATCAACCAGTGACAGGAGCAATAGCAGAGTTTGGGGCTTTATCTTAATATAGAAAAGAGTAAAAAATCAAGCCAAACAAACATAAAAAATATATATCACATCAACAGTGGAAAGAATAATTCTGAAACATTTAAACAATAAAATATTTGCTGAAGATCATAAGTCTATGATAGAGATTCACTACAAATTTTACTTTCATCATCCAACAATGCCTTATATGAGCCATTATATAATAGCGACATATTGGTTTCTTGCTATATTAAATTAACTACAAACTCAGTGGCTTAAAACACAAATGTAGTGTCTTATAGTTCTGTAGATCAGAAATCTGATATGGATCTTACAGGCTAAGATCAAGATGTCAACAGGGTGTATTTATTTCTAGAGGCTCTAGAGGACCATATGTTTTCTTGCCTTTTCTAGCTTTTAGAGATTGCTCATTTTCCTTTGCTCATGGCTCCCTTCCCCCAGCTTCAAAGGCAAAAATGGCTAGTTGACTCCTCACTTGGCGTCATTTTGACCTACCTCGTCCATAGTCAGATTTCCCCATGACTCTCTTCTCCTGCTTCCATCTTCCACTTTTGAATACACATATGATTCTATTGGGCCCACCCTGATAATCCAGGAAGTTTCTATTTTAAAGTCAGATGATTAGCATTCATAATTCCATCTTCCACTTTAATTCCCCCTTTGCTACGTAACATATTTACAAATTCCAGGGATTAGAGTACAGATAACTTCAGGATGGTGTTATTATTGTGCCTACTAGAGTTTACCCTTTGGCCCCCAAAGATTCACATTCATTCCAAATGCAAAATATACTCATTCATCCAAAGTCACCCAAATTATCAAACCATTACGGCATTAACTCAAACTCCAAATCTCATCTGAATCTTATTAGTTCAAAAAACCAATCAAAATTACCTAAATTAGGTATGTATGAGACTCAGGATATAATTGATACAGGGACAAAATTTCTCTCTACCTGTAAGTCTGTGAAACTCAAAAAGCAAGTTATTTGTTCCCAAACTACAATGGTGGTACAGACATAGTATAACAATTATAAATATTCGATTCAAAAAGGATGAAAATGGATGGAAAAAAGTCACTGGTCCAAAGCAATTTCAAAATGTATCCAGGCAATCTCCATTTGTTTTTAAGACTTAAGAATAACTTTCTGTGGCTTGTAGCTCCACCCCTTAGTTTCAAGTCTCAGAGTCACCCTTTATTTTTCTTGAAAGTTAAAATATGTTTGCAGCTGAGTACTTTTATCTGCCTATTTTCTACTTGTAGCATTTTGACCATCCAATAGCCCTCTTTCATTTTGTACTCTATCTTTTTCAATCCAAGCTTGCAGTTTTTTTTGTTTGTTTGGTTTTGGTTTTTGCTGGCTTAATATTCTTATGAATCTTGTGGGTCTTCTATGTGTGCCATAGGATTTAACCTATTAAAGCAGAGACAACTCCACAGAGATTTTTCCTAAATAATCCCATCTCTATTTTTGGCTTTTCTTGAGATTGGTGAGAGGATCTAGGAGTCACATACTAAATCTCTTTAAGGAGCCTTTTGCATAACTGAATATTGTGATCTTTTGATTTTTCTGCTACATTAGTAAGAAGTTGCTCAGACACAGAAAGGTTGCTCAGAAAGGTTTCTTTCATGTGATTCTTAACTTTTGCATCCTTTACCATTTGGGTAGGCTAATGATGAACAAAATCATTGTCTTACTTTTTATTTGCTTTGTTTAGTTTTGCTTGCTTATTTAATAGTTCTTTGCTTAGTTTATCTCTGTCCTCTCATATTTTACTATAAGCAATAAGAAAGAAACTAGGCCACACATTCAACACCCTACTTGGAAATCTCATCTAAATATCCAAGTTTATCACTTACAAATTCTGCTTTCCACATAACTATAAAAAGTAATTGTGCTAACTTTGTTATTATATAACAGAGATTCCCTTTCTTCCAGTTTGCAGTAACACGTACTTCATTTCTTTCTGTTCCTTCACAAGCAGTGTATTTAACATCTGTATTTCTAATAGTCCATTTACAATGATTTAGGTATTCTCTAAGGTGATACATGTTTTCTCTACTGTACTCTTCACTTCCGAGTCATCACTAGCAAACACATTAATATCCATACTTCTATTAACTGTCTTTTGAAGGTATTCTCGTCTTTTTTTAATTATACTCCTCAAAATTTCCCCAGCCTCTGCCCTTTGCCCAATTCCAAAATCTCTTAGGTTCTTATTACAATAATATACCACTTCCAGGTACTAAAATCTGCATTAGAGTCCTATTGCTGCTGTAACAGATCACCACAAGCTGTTGGTTTAGAAATTTATTATTTTTAAAATTTAAATTTGTAAATCACAAATTTATTATTTTACCTTTCAGCTGGTCAGAAATCTAGCATGGGTCTCACTTGGCTAAGATCAAGGTATTGGCAAGGATGTATTCCTTTTTGGAGTCTAGAGGAGAAAACTGTTTCCTTACTTTTCCAGCTCCTAGAGGCTGGCCACATTTCTTATTTCATGCACTCCTTCAATATCTAAAGTCTGGATTAGTGGAATGAATCTTTCTTACATCATACCATCCAAACTCTACTTCCTCCTCACCTCTGACTCTTCTACCTACCTTTTCAACATTTAAGGACCTTGTGATTACACTGACACTACCTAGATAATCCAGGCTAATCTTCCTATTTTAGAGTCCTTATCTTAATCACATCTGCAGAGTTCTTTTTGCCATATAAACATGTAATTAGAATTTTTCTGGGTCTAGGACACTGACATCTTTGGGTCAGCCCTTTATTCTGTCTACCAAGCAAGGATAGAAAATGATTTATAAAATAATGGAAGGTATTCAATGATATACAGGTTGGCATTTATTCAAATTTAGATTATCCAAATTCACTAATTTTTCTATGTTGTATACTTATTGACACATTGAGAACAGTGTGTTCTTCAAAAAAGTAAAAGTAAAATGTAGATCAAAAATAATACTATGTACTTCAGTTCAGATCTGAAAAAGTAAAAATGATACCCTATTCACTGCCCATTATATCACAAAGGCACCAAGAGACTGTGAACTATAGATTTTCCTGTTGAGATTTAAATATTATTTTTATTTTTCCTTTGTTGGCCTGCATTTACTTTATCAAGGATGAAATACTCAATTTTAGAAATAAAAAGACAGGACATCTTTGATTTATCACTTTTTTCTATCTAAATGATACTGGCATCTAAAACATTTCACAAGTAAAACTCTTCAGACCATAATAACTCTTATAAGACTGAACAGGTTGCTGTGCCTACTTGAAACTTAGACCTAGTACAGATCAATTTAGTCATGTGTTATTCTCCGACTAGCTCTAAAAACAAAAAGATAGACTATTTAGACATAATTGTACATTTGACTATTATTGTAATTCTTATACATAATATGGTACCTTCAATATAGAAGAAGAAGGCCATGAGATCAACGGAAATGGAAATATTCTGCTTATTAGCAGCTCAGAAGGTGTTTAGAATAATGGTTCCTGCTCTTGTCTGATTATTAGCTACTTACAGAAAGATTTTTAAAAATTCGGTTTCCAATCCTTTTCCTATAATTAATGAAAGAGACTCTCCAAAGTGTAGTCCCTATCTAAGTATTACTTTATGAAATACAGTGAAATCTAAATTTTTAATTTATGATGGCATTCACTTAAAAATTGGTGTAATTGCCTCTCATGGCTGAATTTTGTCACTAGAATGAGGAGAATTTGATGTTCATTAGTGGTCAGTATCTTTGCCAGCACAAAGTGACAAACAGGGGGGTTATTGAAACTGAAACAGGATGAAGAGAGCTTGGAAGAGATGGTTCTATCAACTTTAAAGAAGATTCTCTTTATAGCTTAGGATTCCTTCAGTTTCCATGGGATTATGCTGATAGTGATAACCGATATGTGGGTCGACTGCTCGTCTATATTTGCCATTGCTATCTTTTCCATCTCCTTGTCATGGTAATACAATTTTTCACAATTTTCATTGATTTATTCCTCTCCTTTGCATCAGTTAACAATTTTCTTCAATATGACATTATATGTGAGGTCCTAGGGGACAAGGACCACACTCCACTCCTCCCTGTTATAACACAGTTCAGAACAGAGTTGTGCCCATTGCTGCATTAGACCTTCAGAGGTACTGAAATGCATTAAATGATGTCATCTCATTCTGGAAGCATACTCCTCCTCCT
>NW_011888798.1:3825439-3838680 GCF_000151845.1 Pteropus vampyrus | reverse complement strand
TTGCCATTCCTTACTCTGACACACACTTATCTCATGATTTACTCAAACATTAATTTTGGCCTGTCTTTGTATATTTGATTCTATAAATTCATGTCCACAAATGTTAAGTTCCTGTTAAGAAAAAAGTACAACAAAGCATTTTTCATAAGAACTCAATAAATCTCTTCAATTTATACATTTGAAAAGAATCTGCATGCGAAGTTTTACATTTAAAAATAAACAGGGTTAACAAAGAATGGCAAGCCTTTAAGATGTAAAAAGTTCTATATGATAGAATACTTGCTTGTAGCTAAATGTATGTATTTAAAAAGATTAGTGTTTTTGCAATCATGTCTCTCTCTTTTTTTTTGCTAATCAACATGTTTGTTTTACAGGGCTTTCTAAAACAATTTGTGCAGTAATTAAATGTCTAACAGGAATTTTTTATGACTGCTGAACACAAATGTAGTTTAGCTTAGTAGTTGGAGTTATTAAGTGAGCCATCATAATTTAATGTTTAAATAAAACAAATTATAGATCTCCTCTTAGCTTTTCATGAGGCTCATATCACAATTAAATTTATATACTTCAAATGTAACAGACTCTACATTCCTAACAACCTATTTGCAAACACATCACTATAACCTCTTTTTCATTTAGGTTTGTTCTTTAAGGCAAACGGTCCACAGCATGTAAAAATTGAGAGCAAAATTAATTTCCTTGTAAGAAGGAATAGAAAGAGAGGAGATTATTTTTACTGACCACCTACATTAAGTCAGCCACTGTGCTTGATATCTTATGTCCTTTCATTTAAATCACACTATAACCCACTAAGAGGCAGTTGATCTACATTTTATAGATAATGAAATGGAGGCTTAGTGAGGAGGTTAAATAACTTGTCCTTAGCTTAACTGTCTTTGTCAAATAAGAGGCAAAGTTGGGTTCTAACAAAAATCATTTATCGCCTTCTCCAAAGCTTCTCAAATTTTCTTATCTTTGTAACATGATGTGTGCAAAAACAAATCCATTCATCACCTTGACTTAATTCTATAATGACCAGCAGCAGTATCATCATCATAAGAAATTTGCAATTATTGATAACCCATTGCAGTCAAGCATCTTTTATAGTCTGTGCAGATACTCATATTCTAAAAAGAATCCACTCTCTTAATCAACAGATATTAATTCATATGTTCTTATAAGAAACCAGAAAAAAAGATCATTTCCCTGAGAAGAATTAGAATTCACACAGGACATTAAGTTGCAAATATTTGGGAGAGAGAAGAGATGTTTGAAAAGTATTTAAATATATGCCTTACACTCTACTAGGCGATTTCATATATGATATCACTATAATTTACTTCAAACTATTTGAACTCAATCTGAGGCACATTGATACATGTTTTCTCACTTGTTCTCTTTCTTTTACCACCAAATTATCTTTATGTATACATAAAAGTAAACTTAAAATGGAGAATTTCATTAACTGGCTAGTATGAGATAGCCAAAAATAGAACTCAGGTTTCTAGGACAGCTAGAAAACTCATGCTTTTGGGGATTGAGAGTGGCAGCAGGAGGGGATAGAGGATGGAGAAAGATGACCTCTTTTCTTCAAGCATCTCTATATTCATTTCTTTTATAAGAGTAACATATATTATACATACACACACACATAATTAAGAGCATAACATATATATGTTATTATATATATAGTGCTCTTAATTTTTCTCCTACTTTCTGACCCAGTGACTATCATTTCCTCTTTGGTGTCTCTTAACCAAAGGGTAATGTTCTAGGCCAAGGGTCTGTAAGCTGTGGCCCATGGGCAATGTTTCTTTTTTTGTATGGTCCACAAAATCAGAATGGACTTTCATAATTATAAAAGGTTGAAAAAAGTAAAAAAATCAAAGGAGGGACAATATTTAGTGAGATGTAATAATTATACAAAATTCAAATTTCAGCATCCATAATTAACTTTAATGTATCACAGCCACGGTTACTCACTTGTGAGTTGTCTATGGATGCCTCAGTGCTACAATAGCAGAGTTGAGTAGTTGTGACAATATAGCCCACAAACCCTAAAATATTTACCATCTGGCTTACACAAACATTTTTAGACTCTGTTTGAGCCTCTCTTCTCCCTCTACACATTCTGGGAACAAGCACTTGCACCACAGCTATGATCACCACATACTGTATATAGCTGTTAACCTTCCTCTCCAGAACCTCAGGCTCAGATAACAGATGGCCCATTAGATAGCTCCATAAAGATGGTTCAAGAGACTACTAAACCAAGTATGCCCACAATGGAGCTCATTTTCTTCTGCCCTCAGATTAAATCTTTTTTTCTATGATTCCAAGTTCAGAAAAAAATCGCCACATTCTACTCAATCACCTAAATCAGAAACCTGGGCATCCTTAATTCTTTCCTCTCTCTCCCTCATTCCCCAATAAGTATTAGGAACTGTAGACTCCATATTATAGGTATCCCTCAAATCTATTTCTAATTGCAGAGATCAGCACTTGTTTAAACTACCACCACGTATTGCCTATATTAATTTAGCCATTGCCTAATAAAGATTCCTGACTCTAGGCTTTGCTTCAACTACTTTATTCTCCCTACTGATTAGTACAATTTTCATCATGTCATTGCTTTTTTTATAGCCCTTTAGTAATTCCTTATTTCCTTTAGTATAAAGTCTACACTCTCCTCACCATTTCATATATCCCCACTCCCTAACTCAGGTTTTTGAATGAGCTATGCTCTTAAAACTCTAAGAAATGTACCAGTCTACTCATATGCCCAGTTCAGAAACCTAACAAATGCTCCTTATCCATTAAAACACTTGTTCTAAGTGTTTCTTAGTCTCCTTTGAAATCTATCACACTGGAATATATTATCTTGTGAGGCCAAAGGCCTGTTATTTTGATCATAGCATTCCCAAATCTACACAAAGGTCTTACATAGAGGATAGTTATCAAATAAATTTGTGTTGAACATAACTGAGTGAAAGTCTGACACATATGACAAAAAATTGTATTCAAAATAAATCTTTAAAAACAAAACCAAATCTCTGTGTCTTTATTTCTTTTAGGAAGAAAAGTTGGTTAAAGTTATTTTGCTGTCATTTTTGTCTGTTAAAATTCTCTATCAGATTATTCAGCAGTGCTAATAAGGACAATCTTTATCACAGTCAGAAAATATTATTATTTCCCTAGGAAGTCATCTAAAAATGAGAGACATCTACAATCTCAGCACCACCTATAATTAATTTGCTATCACTATCATTAGACTAATATACTTTATCATGGTTTTTATAAATAAGCATTAATAGACTATCCTCATATATGTATGTGTGTGTGTGTGTGTGTGTGTGTGTGTGTGTGTGTGTGTGTAAAGTATTATATATTAAAAGACAACCACTTGTGTCCTTAGAAAATGAAATATAATCTCCTTTTTACTAAGATTAGATAAGATGTACATGCTCAGTCAGAATATAGGTGTATTAGTGGTAACAAGTCTTATAAATGATAGAGATCAAGTGTGAAATATGGGATAGTAAAAATAATTTATGTAAAATTCTTATTAACACTAATTACATGCAGTGAGAATCTTTTAATAAAATACTAAATATATCATAAATTGTCCATATTTATTATCTGAAAATCACATGCTCTAACAACTAAATTTCTAATATTTTTCTTCATGTCTTATCACCAAATTTACTTGCCAATTGAAAAGTAACTGTTTCTTTGAGATTGTGTCTGTTTTTTTTAATGTTCATATTCATTTTGACTATGTCAATCTGTTTTATGTAAATTATTTTGTATGTTCATCAACATTAGAAGGGCCAAAGCCTCAGCTATTTATTAGTATATATACAAAATAGGACAGCATATTTTAGAGCACTTTCGGATAATTATAACATAAATAAATTAATCATATAAATATCCAAATCAGATCACTTTAAATTTGGTTGAAAGAATGCAGGCTATTTACAGAGAGGGGAAGACAAGAAATGGTGGAAGGCCTCTCATTGGTGCAGCAAAATTTTATTCTCTATCAGAACCATACAAAGAAACACCCTTCACTCTGCTTTCCTGACCCCGATTTTGTTTCCTATAGCCAGGTTCTATTGGTTATATAGTTCCTCCTTTACATCTTCCATCTCTTCATCTTCCCTGTAACAATCCATTCAGCCTACAAGCATGCCCAAATGTCCTCAATCATAAAACAATGTATTCCACAATCCTTTTTTTCATTCTTGCTACTCTCTTGTGTCTCTCCTTTACTGTGAGAATATCTTTTGCTTCAGTTGGTTCCATCCCTATGTTCCTATTTTTATTTATTTAATGGCCATCCTCCTATTCACAAAGACTCAAAGGATCAAGATTATCTTAAGTGCCCTTTCCTCTGCTCCTGAACAACCTATAATCAGGAGGTTGTCAAATAATTCTACTTCCAAAATATAATTTGTATCTGACCCTTTCTTTGTTATCTGATAACCATTCCAGTGGTTTAAGACAACATTATTACTTACTTACCTAGACCACTGAAATAATCTTATTTATCTAAACTTTTTTCCATGTCCTATGTTATACACCACTTCGTTTTATTTTTCTAAATCATAGTTCTTGTCATATCAGTGCCCATTCCACTGAAATGTCTACCTATCTGACATTATAACTTTAGTTAAACAACAACTCCTCTATCACTCCATACCTTAAATAGTGGGTTATATTTGATCTTTCCATCGTCATTAACACCTAGTACATTACCTTGTGCATATCTTAGGCATTCAGTACTTAACGAGTTTGCTTCATTATATGAGAATGTTCAGTTCTGCTACAGATGCCAAGAAAACAAAAAGGTAGTTTATAATCATAAGTATTAAGCATAGAAAATAAGTTAGTCTTAAAAGATATAGTGAAAATTAATAGGATAGGTTAAGCATAGTAATCAAAAAAACAAGTAATATGTGAGACTCAGGCAGATTTAACACATGTTGTTAATAGAGTAAATAATTTAGTAACCTATAAGACATGACAAAGAGAGATAGAATAAATAGAAAATATGATGGAAGAGTTTTAACATAGACAATGAAGACATCAAAATTGTTAAATATTTTGCTTACCTTGTTTCAGTCATGAGCTCAAATGGATACTGCACCAAGAAATCAAGAGAAAGCTGAGTCTCACAAGGGAAGCAATGGGAGAAGTAGAAAAGATCATCCAGAGCAAATATGTCATTAGAGATCATGGCTAAGATAATCCACACTCTGGTATTCCAAATGACTATGTACAGATGCAAAAGATGGGCAGCAAAGAAGACTGATAGAAAAATAATAATAATTTACTTAAAATATGGTATTAGAGGAGAGCTCTATGGACATCTTGGACTACCAGAAAGATGAGCAATTGTGTCCTAAAGCAAATAAAGCCTGAAACATCACTGGAAGCAAAAATGACAAAACTGAAGTTATTCTACTTCTGGAACATCATGAGAAGGCAAGGTTCTTTGGAAAAAACAATATTGCTGGGAAAACTAGAAGG
The DNA here is from genome assembly GCF_000151845.1 of Pteropus vampyrus. NCBI lineage: Eukaryota > Metazoa > Chordata > Mammalia > Chiroptera > Pteropodidae > Pteropus > Pteropus vampyrus. The sequence continues at coordinate 3,833,148 of NW_011888798.1, read as the reverse complement.
CAGCAGAAAAAAAGGGAAAGACCAAATATGGGATAAATGGACTCAATAAAAGAACTCAAAAGCATGAGTCTATAAGAGCTGAGCAGCACTGTTGGGGACAGGACATTGTGGACATTATTCATTTGTAGGATTGCTGGGAGTCACAGCTGACAATGGCAAATAAAACACACATTATAGAACAAACATGAGTTTTGCTTAGGAATCGAAAGAGACGGAAAGATTTATTCAGGATCCTGTGACCCCTGGACTGACATTTACATCACATTTAAATCAGACACCCACTGATGATATCTAATGTGGCCCAAGCAAATATAAGGTACTTATGACCAATGACCCACACATCCTTTTTCAGAGAGCCCCAGGGGCAAGTACATGTAGCCACAGCTACAGTTCCATCACAATTTCAGGAAGGGCAGATTTACCAGTTTACTAAATGAGAATTTCTGCTAGGGAATATCTGATATGTTTAAGTTCTTTCATTTTGGGATTTGAGGAAATAGTTAAAATCTAGTGCACTTTCTCTCTCTCTCTCATAAAGTCTCTCTTTATATTCATCAAGAAGCTTACTAAAACTGAGGATTTACCTCAGGGAAGTTTGGGGTGAAGCAGAAAACAGCTTGTCTTTTCAATCACAATCAAAACTCATGAGAATCAACTGGTAAGCCCATAGGGGCTTGACTAAGAAAATTGTCTGAATCAAATTTCAGGCTGAATCTAGCCTCTGGGTACTGCTCTGTAGGCTTCAATTAAGGATTTAATTCTCTGTCCGCTGCTGTAAATCATAGCTGGCCACAGAAAGGCATTCTTAACCACAGCCCCCTCCCACATAATCACCCTGAAGTAATAACATTTCACAGCTTGGACATAAAGCACTGACAGGTTTTTGCAATAAAATGTGACCTTTACTGTTAAAAAATGTTTTATGGCATCTGACAAACCATTTTCTTAATAGGAAGATATATAGTCACTTGATAAACAAAAATAGTATAAACAATTTAATTTTGTAGAAGATATGAACCACAATATGTTCCAAACGAGGAAAATTCACTTTTATACCTCTGTATATTTTTAAAATAATAATGGATCATGCTTTTTTTTAAGGAAAATAATTATTCACACCAATAACATCTTCAAAGGGAACACTAGATTTACCTGTTTAGGAAGAATATCTGTATGCCTATAGAAATATCCATGAGTTTGGAATACCTGAATCTTAATATTACTTGCTAAGGGTGCTTTGAGGAAAAAGCAACATAAGAGAAAATGCTTTTAAGGAAAATCTACTTTCACACTATTGCTTTAATTCATCCCTCTCATGCTTTATGGAGCATTCAAGTGTGCATTAAAATCACAGAACACAAAGTTCCAAATCAAAGGAAGATGAGAAAGAGTTCTCGAAAACTGTATGAAACTGTTTTAAATAGCTTCTCCTTCTTTTAAAGTAGAACAAGAGAACGCTCAGTAGTCTGAATTTTTGTTGGACTTCATCACACAAATGCTGATCAAAAGGGCTTAGAAACCCCCAAAGAGGAGTCTTTAGAGGGTCTCTTTAATTTTTTTTCTATTAATATTTATAATCGTAAACTACAAGTGCATTTCTAAAGGCAAAAATAAAAATTATCAGGCTGTGAAAATGACATGCAACATTTCTGGGTATTAGGAATCTCCCTAAAACATCCATCTCTGAATGTTTCATTTGTGTATGTTCATATGACATCATTTGAGGCGTCATGTTATAAACAGAAAAAAAAAACAGAGTTATGGTGTGGCACAGAATAAAATTTCACAGGATTTTTATAACTGCTTACCCTGGCACACACCTCATTCACAGTTAAACATTTAAAAATCTAAGATAACATATGGCATAATTTATCTTTCCGCCCCAGAATCACTTGAGGTAAGAATAGAGAAAAGTTCATCATGCAATCTCATGTTTACCTAGAACATGAGAATCTGCTCAAAGTTTTAGCATGGAGTATCTTGAAGTTAACTTGATCTAGGAGTGATTTGAGGCAACTAGACATATTCTTTCAAAGAGTTAGAATTTAAATATTTCTTGACAATAACAGAGAAGGTGATGCATCATTCATTCATTGATGAATATCCTCAGGAAGTGACCATGTCTTATTTGACTTAATATCACCAAAAACCAGCACAATTTGTGGGCAGAATATGTATTCAGCAAATGCATACAAATGAATTGATTTTTAAAAATTTATCTCTACTTGTCAATTCATATTTCCTTTGTATATTCAGAGAAAAATGTTATGTTTATGAACACAAAATGTCTATGATTAAGATTAGAGTCTGCATTTTTATATAAGATAACCATCAATATTTCTGTAATTTTCTATGGGGATTTATAATATAAGGTAACAGTAGTTACCATTTACAAGTTCAAAGTTTTTTGAAGTGCTACGAGACAGTCAATGATAAAAGCTTCTCTGCAGGGAAGAGTGTTTGGGAGTATAGTTTCCTTGGTTCCCTGCAGGATTTCACAAATCTTTCTCTGCAAGAAATTTGTCTTCAGCAATCTCTATTCTATTACATCTGCCCAGAAGGCTCGACAAATACTACATTGCTGGTGGTAGGTCATACATTCTAGAACAACTGAATTAGTTTAGTGATAAAACTAAAATATGTTTGCCCGAAAGCCCCTTATAGAACATATTACTTGAATTTTTAAATAACATAATTATCTACTGCTTTGAGGAATACTTTGAATGGAAAATCACCCCAGAGACACTCAGTGTTCACTGTGACCTGAAACACCACTTTCCTCTGCAGTGCTCCCACCTGCATGAGTTATGCTAAACTTTATTTTCATAACATGTAATCAAAACACATACTGCACTTTGCTGGCCATCTATTGCCCTGCTTATCTGCCACATAATATGCATGCATTAGTTCATTACAGATTTAGACTGGTGCTTGAGGGCCTTTGCAAACTAATTGAAACCTACACTTTCTCTACCTCTTTCATTTAGGAAAACTCCATCACAGTCAAAATATCTTACCCATCATTTCACGGTTCGACATTTCCTTGCCTTTGCTTATGTTGGATTTCTTGCTCAAGAAATCTTTCTATTTCTTAAGACATAGTTATTTTTCAAAGCTCATTTCATGTTCAATATATTTAATTAAATCTTTCCAAACACAATAGAGAACACAATAACTTATCTTTTTATTGATCAATGGAACAAAGTGTTGTTGGAATGATCATCTGCAGTATATTTGAAGTTAGACAACTTGCATTTGAGATTCAAATTTGCCTTTTAATAATTGTATAATCTCATTGAATTACTTTAACCTCTTTTCCTCAGTTCTCTCTCTTTTAAAATGAGCACAGCAATATCTATAACATCAGACCGTTGCTTTAACTGAGAAATCTTCATAGAAATATCTAGCAGAGTTGGTGTGCTATTTTTACCATTTTTAAAATCTTATTTTCTTAGAGATCTAGAACCTTCTTTAGAAATTTATTTCTTTGTCGTTTCAGCATCTTGCATCAAAATTACTATCAATAAATAATATTGTAAATAATTAGGGTTTAATGATAGATTTTCATAATCTAGATAGCATACATAATAAATAGCATACACAGTGTAGTGCCTATGTAGCAGTATTTATATAGTATCTATACAGTTGTAATCTGGATGTTATAGTATAATATATAGTAGAGTAAATATTCTATATGCTTTGCAATCTATATTAATAGTAAATAGCTCTACCCCTAAATAAGTTGCAATATTTTTCAATAATACTTGTTTCTAATTCCTGTATAATTCAAACATTCCAACAAACATGAAATTATTTTAACATAATTTAAATTTAAAATGTTACATTCAAATTAACATCCAGATAATTTATTTTTGCAAAGTAGAAATTGCCACTAAATAATAGATTATATAGCCATGAGAAGAGAACAAACTATAAGACTTCAACTATACTATTGAAGGTATTTGAGACCAACACAATTTTTACATGCACTATAAAGGAGCAAAAATATTTTTTTTTCTACATGTATATACATCTACTATCATCCATTGTGCATTTTAGGTATTTTACTAATTTTGTCTTTTCTGAATATCATTAAATTATGAAATTTCCTGCAGATATGAAAATACTTTAGAAATATAATTTACTAAATAAGCAAAAATTATTTATTTACCTTGGGACTTCAGATTTCAACTAATATGCTCCCAGTTTTGGAAATATCCAAGTATTCAAAATGTGATTTTTTTCTACATCCAATATTTTTTAAATTTTTATTAATATATATTAAAAACAAATTTCATTTGCTTTAATTTGAATTTCATCATAAGAGCTCTGAATTAACATGTTTTCAACAAGCATATGAAATAATCAGCTATCTTGTCTATATAAGGTAGTCAGAATTAAGAAGTAAGGAAACTGTAAAATTAGTTTCAATTTGATTTTTACTTATTTTAATTTTGGTTTACTTGAATATAATCAAAAGATTTAGGGTCATTTCCTACATTTTTGATGAAGTCATGTTAGACTTAATATTATCATTGGTGGCTCCCTCCAAGATGTCAGGAATAAAGAACATCAACAAATAAAATCCACAAGAAGAGCCACACATGTCAAAGACTTGGTCTGGGAAAACTGACTGCTACCTATCTTCCAGATTATAGCTGTGGTTTAACTACAGTATTAAGTCTATCCTTTCATTATTGGAAATAAAAGGTGTTATTAAGTGAATACTCTCTTCTGACTGTGTTCAAGTATGTTTGGGAACACATAAGTTTACTACAAACGATCCAACAGAAAAGATGGCTGTGCCTTTGGGTCATGGTTTTCTATGTTTCTATGGAAACCTAGTGGAAATTGTGAGGTTTTTAATGGATTTTTATTCACATTTCAGTTGCTTTTAAATGATCGCTTTGTTGCCAATGAAGTATTAAAAAATGGAAATAGCAGAAGGGTTTAGTTTGTAAATAATGTGTTTTGAACTTAAATTAAGGGTGTTGAAATGATTCAGTCCAACTTCATAAAAAGCAATCACCTACTCAATGCTTCAAGTACGGTGTTTACTTTGCAATCGCAACTTCTTTCCAGCTTTGCAGATTCAGGTAAAACATGCCCCGATGATGTATTGTTTAGAATTCTTTATTTTCAGTGGGGGACTGTCTCTTCCTCTTCTCTCATTCCTCTGGATCTGACTTCAATCACCTGAAATTCCAAGACTTTATACTTACCTTAGGTAAAACAATGATGCCTTTCTTGCTCAAACCTAATGTATACTATTTATAAAATTCCACATAGTTTGAGTCTACTGCTGTTGCTTTTCCTTGATTTAAGTTCTGGTTTAATTCTCAAATGGCTGCTTTTAGTATGATTTTCGGAGAGAAAGAAAGAATTGATAGGAGGTCACTGGATCCAAATTTGAGAAACCTGACTTTCCCTCTCAGAAATCTTAATAAATGTATACACCCTTACCTTCTTTGAATTTTCTCACTTCCAGTATGGACTAAATTAATGAGGTTTGGAATTTAAACTGAAATAATACATATGAAAGGCTATGCAAAGTTATTTTTTATATCATTACTTACAAACTTTTAATAGTCACAACAACAAAACATGTTTAGTGGGCCCTGAGGAATGAGTACATAAGAAGAAATAAAAATAACCAGGAAGCCCTGGATGAGGGCAAAACAGATTTTATAAAATACTATGGAATAAAGCAATAAAAATAATTCCAATAGGTTAGAAATGAGGAAGATTATTAATCAATCCAATATAAATCTTCATTATGGGTCCACATTGTATAGCTGTAAGTTCCTAGAGATAAAGATGTGATTAACGTAATTTATGCTCTCAAAGATCTTATAGTCCAGTGGTAGAGACAATCACATTGACTATAATAGGAACCAGCAGAGATGTGGAATAAGAGGTATGAATGAAATATAAGAAAACGATTAACTCTACCTTGAGAGGTAGAATTGGGGAAAACTTAGAAATAAGTTCAATTTAAAATTGTGGTTACCAATGATAGGATATTATGTATTTTTATTTTATTTGTCAGATTTTCATAAATGTTGTTTTGGGAACTCTCAACCCATTTATTCCTTGTTACAATCTTGTGAGATGGCAGTAGTATTATCTCTGTTTTATGGAGGAGAAAAACTGAGACCCAGAGAAGTTAAGTAGTTTTTCCAAGATAGTGCAGCTAGTCAGTGGTACAACTACAGTTTAGACTCAGGAGAATGTGGCTTCAGATTTTTTGCTGTTGACCACCAACGTGATGTTGCTTTGTTCAAAAAGTTATCAAATGCTGATGTTTGACTGTTTATGTAAACTTTTCTGCCATCTAAAATAATCTTGCAGTCCTTTAAAGTATATTTTGGAAGAGTAAAGTCTGAAAGTTTAGGTTTTCTACTTTGTCCATAGGCAATAATCTCTTTGAGAAATGTCAAAGAAAATAAATGAGGATATCAGTATCGAAATTTATTTAGTGCATCAAGAATGCCTAAATTACTGCCCTGTGATACATTTTTTCACTTGTAAACTTCATTCTACCAAAAACAGGAGAAATGAATCAAACTTTTTAAAAAAATTTCTTTGTCTTTGTTCTCATGTGGAAGTTAACTTTCAGAAAAGCCCACCAAATATTATTGGTAAGTACCATCACTGACTAGAGAATTTTGATCCCCAGGAAGCAATAGTCATTTATTGGTGTGATTCAGATAATTCATATCAGGAGGTGCCAAGTCAATCCTAGAATAACAGAGAGCAGCCACCAGCTAGGATTCCTTGCTGAGGAATCCAAGACTGGCTACTGCCAACTAGTGTCCCAGGTGATCCTTCAAGAACAGCCCTCTCATTGGAGGACAGTGACTCAGAGCAGCTTGTAGGAGTCAGATGAAACTGAGTGTAAGTCTTGTGACACAAAACAAGTTTAATCACTCCTTTCTCAGCTTCCCTTTCTATTAAATGGAATGATCAAATCATCGAACATGGAAAATGTGAATAATCAGAATCTCATGGTTTTTACACACACACACACACACACACACACACACACACACACACACATGCACACAAAATCTTGTGCTGTCCACCCCCCAAATGGCATCTGCATATGGCATAGAGCATTTGACAGAAAGTACTAAATCTACGAATTACCAATAGAAAAAAGGTTACTGGAGTGATGCAGGGACAGTAAATGATACAAAGAAAATGTAAAAACAAATTGATTCGAGATGGAGGTTCATAAACACATGCATTATGACAGTTAACTTATCCTTAAAAAAGGAAATGTCCAGAAAGAAATTTCTGAGGACACAAATGGCCAAGGGGTTTATGCGTCTGAATAAATAAGTAGAACCTTCTCTCTCAGCCTCGCTACTTCTAATTCTATGACAATTATGGTACTAGCCCTGATGATTTATCTGACCCTCACTCACATCCATCTTTCCTCAGCTTATTTACCAATGAACTTCTCTTTCTCTCAGTTATTGGTCCTTAAATGTACAGTCTCTGTAATTCAATTGCTAAAGTCAGAAATCAGAAAGTAGCATCTGCTTTTGGAGAAATGAATTTCATTTACTGTATTTAATGTATATCTCATAATGCCTCTAAAAAGGCTCTTTGAGTTTATCATGTAAGTATGTGTAAACAGATAATATTTAAATATATATTTTATGCTTGATAGAATATAATTTCTCTCTTGAGGGATTTAGATG
>NW_011888798.1:3819727-3824674 GCF_000151845.1 Pteropus vampyrus | reverse complement strand
TCAGATCCATCCTCCACATAATTGATAAAAGATTCCACCTAAACTGCATATCTGACTTTTTTAGGCCCTACTTAAAATCTGCCAGTGGTTCCCAGTGGTTTACAGAATAAAGCCCAAGCTTTTTAGTCTGACATAAAGTGATGCCCTCCGTGTTCAGCTTCAATTTTTTATACTCTCTTCATTAAAATTTACACCTCAGAAGTATTTACTTTCATGAAGGTCACAACATTCACAGGGTTTCTCACATCCAGCCCCGTACTCAAAAACTCTTTCTTCATCCTCTTCATCGTTTTATCTCATTTCCCTTGGATAACTCCACTTATTTAAAAGGTCAACATTCTTAAGATGCCTTCCTGGTTCAACACATAGGTGCCTCTTCCCTTCTCCCATATTAGCATGTAATAATCTCTATTATGACATCAGTAATACTGTTCTATTTCGATATCTTTCTATAATCTGTCTATCCACTGGACTGTGAATTCATCAAAAGTAGGAGATGTATCTACTCATCTAATAAATAATTTATCGTGTACCTATAAAGTGTCAGGAACTAAGGTGCTAAAGAAAAATATAATGAAGTATATTTCCTCATCCATGCATATAATTATTACATACAAACTTAAGGCACATATTAAGGAAAAATAATTTTCTCTATCTTATGTTACATATTCACATATTGATATCTCATAGTACATTTTATTATTTATACACTTTATTGTTAACAAAGATACCCAGGAGAAATGTGCGTCTGTGTGTGTCTGTTTGTGATAGTTTGTCCATATGCATCGGGGCTATAAGTGGGGCCTCAGCAATCCCCAGTTTAATTTGACTTTTATTACTGGTATAACTAATATGTTCAATCACTCACATGTTATTTGAGTATGGCTTTATTATGTAAATATAATATGCATATGTTAAGGGTAAATCGCAATCAAACAGTCATCAAGGACAGGGCTGAAGCCACTGAATATCACCCACCTCTGGACGTTGGGGCATGTATGTCCAGAAGCCATTGGTTGATTGAGTGCATTCTGCTAGTCTGCACTCAGTGGTTATACTATTAGTAATTCTTTATCCTACTACTGGTGATCCAAATGCTAAGTAAACAAAAAGTTGTATGAAAGTAGAACTCCTTATAAAGCCAATAAGGTACTCAATGTGTCCAGAACTACATAAGCAAGGGTGAGAATCTGTCATTTATGGGCAAAAATTTAATGCTATTATTCAATCTCTTCACATAGCATATCTCTAAAAGAGTCCCACTTAGGGTCCTTAGAAATGAATCCATCAGTGACATGTTTCCGTTGGCTGTGGTGTTATACAGAAAATATTAGAATGGGAATATTTCCATCAGAGTTGATCTCTTAAAAGACAATGTATCCCTAGATTGGGTTGCTAAACTTATAAGTAAAAATAGAAGACACCAGTTAAATTCGAATTTCAGATAAAGTATTTTTTGTTTATCTGAAGTTCAAATTTAACTGGGTATCCTATATTTTATCTACCAATCCTATATTCTAGGTAGTGTAGACAAGAATGAGCATATCATATTTCTGTAACAAAGTTAAAAAATCTCACTATCATCAAGAAAGCAATTTTTTTTCACTCCACTGTAAATTATTTTCTTGCCTTTGTGGCATATAAATATATATTTCCTCCATCTCTTTTCTTCCCATTTTGCCATTTTAGATTAATTACTCTTCTGTGATTTGCCACAATTCAGAAGGGTGTTGACCTCTCATTAGCTTGGTTATTAAGGCTGGCTTTCTTGTTGGGCAATAACAGTTATCTCATTTCAATAGGGATAGTCAAGACTGGGAGAGTAAGCCCTGTAGCTTTCTATTTTATGTTTTTACTGTTCAGAATGTTTATTCGCTGGTGATTTCAGGACTTTATGATAATTGGCCTATTATGTCAGATACCATCTCCTTAAGGATGTGAGGTGGGGACAAAGTAATGGCAGGCTAGGAGGGAGAAGGCAATTTAAATAATCTTCCTCTTTTATGTTGTTTTTAGTAAACTACTCTTTATTTGATCTGAGCTTCACATATATCTAAGATTCTGAAGGCTTGGCATGTCTTACATTGGCAGTGATTTTAAAAGGGAATGTAAATGCAATATTTAAGATTATTTACATGAATTACAACAAAAGGGCAAGCTATTTCAGTACAGATCTCCAAAGAGAAATTATAAGAGCAAAACTCAGAGGGTGTTTTCTCCCTCTGAGTCTCTGCCACTTATTAGCATGTTAACATATTCCAGTAATCATTTCATTTCATTAGTAAAATATCACACCCTTTTAGCAAATTAAGAATATACCATGTAATTCTTTTCTGCCTAACAAAGACAAGAGACCACAGAGAAAGATAAAGTGTCTACCAAGTTAGATCTTTTGTAAATACCACTGTACTGAATATAACAGCTTTTCTTAAGCCTAAGAACAGATAATTCTGTTTCAAGCAAGAGATAAGCTCAATTAGCACACAGATAGCAAGCTGTACTTTAGAGGAACACTGTCTCCTCCTGCCTGAAATGACCTTTCACAAGCTAGTTTCAAAATTAAGTACTCAGATATTCATTTATATTTCTCTCATCCTGTCTAAAGAATATATGTGTGCATAAAATATGTTCATACACACAAAAATCAAATTGTATAGAACATGCAAAGTAGTAATTATTCGTATATCAAAAGTAATTCACCAAAAGATTTACTGTGTTTCCTCCCAGTTCTGACTTTCAGAGTATCTTAAAATTTTAACTTAATTAAGACATTTCATAATCCATGCCCACTTTTGAATTTTGCATCAAGAACATGACAATACTGCTTGATGTTTAAAAGATAAGAATAGGACCCATACATCAGCTATGATTTACAAAAAAAAAAAAAAAAACACAATTAGATGGAATATCTATGTTTGTCTTTGTAATCAGTCTTAAATAAATCTTTCTAAGTGAATTTGGTCTATATATACTATTGGTTTCATTATATTGTCTACCTTGTATTGATCTTGCATTGTAAACAATATATGAGAAATTAGAATAATTATAATGGCTAATATAAGCCATAGATTTGAGTGAAAACTCTAATAGTTAAGATATAGTGAAGCATAAGTCAACAATACTTACTGAAGCTTAAATTTAGATAGTACTTCAGCCATTAGTTCTTTTAATATTCTTTCATATCAGGATTCTTCCTACCCCCCATAAAAAAATGTTAATCACAGATGGTCAAATAGCTTCTCAATAATATTTTATTAGCATTATTAAAATGTCAATTTTTAGTAAAATAGTTCTAATCGTGTATTTAATGGTTATTTGACATATACACATAAATTATTACTATAGTCCAAAAATATTGAGGATCTTCTATGTTCTAAACACTTATTTAGGAAATACGTTAGTGAGCACGACAGACAAAAATCCTCCAAGCACGGAACTTACATTCTTTTAAAAGGAAAAATTGCTCCAGGAAGATTTAAGAATTAGTTATGCGATTAATATACATTATTTTTTAGGTCTTTCCGCAATTACTAATTGAGGAACTACAATATCTTTGATAGATACTATGGAACATACAGAAATATGGCCTGTACTCAAGATGTTTTTATAAATGCATGCATGAAACAGATATAACTATAAAACATAAGAATGAATGAAATGCATAGATCCAAAATGTCTTGCAACTAAAAAAGAAATAACAGATTATAGAAATTCAAAAGAATTGGAAAAGGCTTTGTGAAAAATATTTAATGTTTTGATGAGTTTTGAAGGATTGGTATATAAAGAAAGGGCATTCTATACTTCGATGCTTCAGGAACAGAATGAGCATGAATAGGACAGGTCTTACATTTCAAATACTTTTGAGAGAAGAAGAAAACCATATGACAGGAGCATATGGTTGATAAACAATTATGGTCCAAGATAAGGGAAGAAATGGTGGGTTGAGGGGAGAGTATCATGCATCTGAAATGTAATAGTGTAGTTGTCAGTCTATAGGCAGTAGGGAACCAATGACGATCTTTGAAGTGTGTGATGTGTTAACCTGATTAAGATAACAAATTTAAATTTAACTGGCATAATAGAAAGAGCAAATTTTAAGCCTGATCAAGCATATATAATATATTCAAGAATAGAATTTTTTAAAAGTCAGCTCTTTATCAAATGAGTTATTAGCTTTATATTTAAGGTTCATATTTATCAAACATTTCTGGTTTTAGAAAAGAGGGATTTGTTTTCTAACAGGTTTTGGTGTGGTATTTGGTTTTTGCATTTTGGGTTTTGTTTATTTCTTATATCTCTCATGGTATGCTTTCAGTTGCTCATCACATGCCTGGCTTCATCAAACATTCAGAATCTTTATTTATGAGTTACTGCCTCAAAAAAAGAAATGAGTTAGATGTATTTTCCATCTATTTGGGTAATGAGAAAATAGGTATATATAAATAAATTCTCTTTTTGCATTATATTAAAAGCAATTAAAGTATGATTTCATTAATCACATTCTAAAATTTATTCTTTGTAAGAAATAAGGCAAAGTTGAAAGTATTATTTACAAATGCCTTGAACCAAGTTACTGTTTAAATATATCTTTTACACATAGTTCTGAGCCTTGGTTTCTCACCTATAGGTAGTAGTAATAATAGTTCCATTTCCAACTGTTATGAGGATCAATTATATACTTTTCCCTGTGTTATATCGAATCCTCATAAGAGCCTTATAATTGAACTATCGTCACTATTTTCCAGGTGGAAAAACAAGCTAAGATTTGTGTGCCAGAATGAAACCTTTTCCTTCTCAAACCCCATTATCTGTCTCATTTATCATGCTGATCTTCCAGTTGTAAGTCATGCAAATATCATGGTTATAGAGATTAGAATAATATTCACAGAAAAGATAATGAGAACCTAATGTTTTCCAAAATATTCAAGATTTTTTTTCTTTTACAAG
>NW_011888798.1:3780092-3819677 GCF_000151845.1 Pteropus vampyrus | reverse complement strand
GTGTGTGATGTGTTAACCTGATTAAGATAACAAATTTAAATTTAACTGGCATAATAGAAAGAGCAAATTTTAAGCCTGATCAAGCATATATAATATATTCAAGAATAGAATTTTTTAAAAGTCAGCTCTTTATCAAATGAGTTATTAGCTTTATATTTAAGGTTCATATTTATCAAACATTTCTGGTTTTAGAAAAGAGGGATTTGTTTTCTAACAGGTTTTGGTGTGGTATTTGGTTTTTGCATTTTGGGTTTTGTTTATTTCTTATATCTCTCATGGTATGCTTTCAGTTGCTCATCACATGCCTGGCTTCATCAAACATTCAGAATCTTTATTTATGAGTTACTGCCTCAAAAAAAGAAATGAGTTAGATGTATTTTCCATCTATTTGGGTAATGAGAAAATAGGTATATATAAATAAATTCTCTTTTTGCATTATATTAAAAGCAATTAAAGTATGATTTCATTAATCACATTCTAAAATTTATTCTTTGTAAGAAATAAGGCAAAGTTGAAAGTATTATTTACAAATGCCTTGAACCAAGTTACTGTTTAAATATATCTTTTACACATAGTTCTGAGCCTTGGTTTCTCACCTATAGGTAGTAGTAATAATAGTTCCATTTCCAACTGTTATGAGGATCAATTATATACTTTTCCCTGTGTTACATCGAATCCTCATAAGAGCCTTATAATTGAACTATCGTCACTATTTTCCAGGTGGAAAAACAAGCTAAGATTTGTGTGCCAGAATGAAACCTTTTCCTTCTCAAACCCCATTATCTGTCTCATTTATCATGCTGATCTTCCAGTTGTAAGTCATGCAAATATCATGGTTATAGAGATTAGAATAATATTCACAGAAAAGATAATGAGAACCTAATGTTTTCCAAAATATTCAAGATTTTTTTTCTTTTACAAGCGATGTATTCAGTATTAGAAACAAAAACACTCAAAATAATTATTCACCAATTATTTCCACATTTTGAACCAAGTGTGTGAATTATTTATATTAATCCTATGGAACTATGAAACCAGAACACACAGGTTGACTTAACAAAAAAATGAACTAGCGATACAAAGTACTATCCATTGGTATTCTTGTTTCTAATTTATTCTTAGACTCTAGGGAAAATCCATCAAATAAAACTTTCGCCTTTCCAGATTTAAAGTGGATATACAGTTTCTATTACTACAGTTCATTTATGTGCAAAATGCACTAATATTAGAAGCTAGAGAAATATCAGGATATACTAAATTTTAACTAATATGAAGAATGCCTTTTTTAATTTAAAAATAATTTCAGTTTTATTCCAACAAGTCTCTCCAAAAGATATAATTATAATAACTTCATAGATAAAGACCAAAATTCTACATGAATTTTCTTGAATATTTCTCTCATTGCTTATTTTTTTTATTTTTTGATTAACCACTAAGTTGATAAAATCTGCCTTAATTACCTGGAGTATTTTCTGTAATTACTTGCTCTTTAAGCAAAGAACTGAATAAGAAGACTGTTCATTTTTAAAATGAAGTATAAATGTCATTTCATATTTATCTAACACTTCTATTTTCAGAAGCAAGCTCATTTTTTAGACTTTGGCAAAAGTATTTACATGTTCAAGTTGAAGTGTTTAAAGTGAGGTTGGAAAACACTGTCTCCATTTTATGATGTAATGGATGCTATTATTGATCCATCTTGATTCTGTTCTTCTCTCTTTAAATGTTCCATATAATAAAGAATAAGTTTGATTTTATTTGTTTTGAACTTTGGAATTTAACTGAGAACTAAAAATGAAACTTCTTAAAAGTATAGTTATGTCCTCTGAAAATAATGCCTTGAAAAAAAAAGTGCCACGCTCTCCTTCGAAACTTCTTAGGTGGTGTGAAAAGAGTATTCAGATTTGAATCTAAAGGTGTGGATTCAGGACCCGATTCTGCAATTTAACTATGAGAACATGGTCACATTTCTACCTCTATGTGAATGACACTAGCCATTAGTCAACTCATTGTACCTACCCCAAGTCACCAGTGTCTACTTAAGATACTTTTTAAAAAAATTTAATTAAAACTCTGTCTTTGTTCAGGAAGACAATGCATTAAGCCCAAAAAAGATGCATTTAATTAGTCTAATTAAGCAAGTCATGACTAGGAAACACACTTGCCCTTCCCAGTAATTCTCTTCCCAGCCTTTCTTGCAGCTAGAAATGAGCACATAACCAAAACTTGATCAATGAAATGTCAGAAGATTGTTGGTGAGATTCTAGATTTTTTTTCCCTCAATGATAAAAGATGAGAGCAACTCTCAGAAATTCCTTCTGATATTCTTTTTCCTTTTTTCTTGCTTTGAATAGAAAAGATATCTAGAGCTATACAACCATCTACTTCCAGCAGGTAAAAAGCAAGATGAAAATCAATTTAAAAACTAGATAAAAAGACTGTGGGTCATCATTGAGCCCCAGGCCATCTCTAGACTGATTTTCTTTTCCATGATAATTGAATGTCCTTTGCATATGGCATTGCAAATAAGATTTTCTGTGACACTCAGCTGATCTTTGGATCCCTTATCTTGTGAGAAAGTGTGCAGGTATTGATCGCTATTCGATAAATTTTTAGTAATTGTTTAAAACATAAATTCTTTCTGGCTGGTAACTAAGCTGGAATATTGAAAGAAGATAATAGTTTTTGTAGTTTTAGTCTTTTGATTTTTTTTTTTTGACATTTTAGTATTCTCTTGTGAACTATGCATAGTACCTATTTGATTATGCTGATATTTCGTGATACGTCCTTAGGTATTTCTCTTAATGTTGTCCTTCAGGTTCATAACTTTGTCAGAAAATATCTCATAAGGTACTTACTTTCAGAAAACAAGGTATAGTGGACATAAACAGAAGAAAGAAATTTCAATGATCTTTAGGTACAGATGCATGAACAAACATAAAGTAGATTAAAAAATTTAATCTTACTTTTCTGAGAGTTGGGATAAATTTATATAGAGTCCTATGTCTTTCCTGCATGAGATTTTTATATATTCTATAGGTTTAAAGTGTTTAAACATAAAAGTTTAGTGGGAAAAAAACTACATATGCATAGTTTTGTATATATAAGATGGTGAATATGATTTTTTTTCACTAAAAAAAGTATTAATAGCAATTTCTGTTTAGTTTTTATTGTGGGTTTCAGAACATATATGATTTTCCTACTAAAATCATCATAATAGGTTTTCCACATTTATTTTAAAAACATGTATAAGAAAATAGAGTTGTGAAATTAACTACCTACACTCTAATACTAAAATAATATAAAAGAGTAGAAGCCATTTACATAAACCATTTGTACTTTTCCATCTGCAAATCTGTGCCCTATTTTTCTCATCATCTCCTAATCCTATGACAGTTTCATAATCTATATAGCATAACTCAAATTTTACCTTCTTCCAAATTAAAATTGTTCAGAATGCCCTTTTTATTTTGTCACTGTCTATATTTTCCCTATAGTAATTAAAACCCATATTAACACTAATTACATTACAAATCTTATCTTTCCTAGTAGAACATCAGTTTTGTGAAAATGAGGTCAATTTATCCTCCTCTTTCTTTCCCCAATCTTTAGTGAGCAGCTTATTAAGTTCTTTGTTAGTGGAATCATTTTTATTCATCCCAAAATGTATGAAATAATACCTTACATAGGCTATTACATAAAATTGTCCTTCATCCAACTTTGATTTTATAAATTGGAAGCAAATGAATGGATAGGTAATACAGACCATTCCATTTTTTAAGAGCAAGAAGTTCTTGAAAAAGCCAAAGGAATAAATCTTAATAGAAAAAACAAAATATAGTGTGGAAAATGTACCCTTTTTCCCATTGTCTATATCACATATCGATTGAATGTGTGAACCATAGGACTAGAAAAGCCAGAAAGACAAGATAGTGGACATAGAAGAGGGAGTAAAGCAAGTATCTAGGAAAATATTTGCATGTGATGTGTGCTAGCGGTATAGGGGTGTGTGGCAAAACTAAACCTGTATGTTGGCTGGATTAAAGATAGAAATAGTTTAGAGAGCTTAGTATGAGAAAGGAGAAAGTTACAAGAGCAAGTGCCACACAAATAATCAATTTTTGCAAAGGGAGCAAGAGGAATTTGTCACTCTTAAGAAGATACAGTGCATGTAAGGCAACTCTTCTTTTGTAACTTTCTAAAGAGACTTAGGTAATGATTTAAACTCCTTTTCAATAATTTTTGCCTGTTGGGCTAATGTTTCCTTGATTAATGTTTAAAATTGGCTTCAACATTTAGCCCAGCTTTATTTGAGACCCACAAAGATAAACTAAAGTTTAAGATAGTCATAAATTATGCAAGATCAACATTATGAGGGACGACAGGACATTGTGCAGTTGTAAAATACTTAAATACTTTATTGAACTTAAGTGACAGGACTGTTTGCAAAAGAATCAGTCCAATAGGAACAAAAAGTACATTAAAAATATCTCATTTGACATGCTTATTTTAGGTTATAATATTATTGGTTAATAAAAGTTTAAATTAAATTAATAAAACACTACACAAAAAATGTAAAATAGGTACATTTTGTCTTAATTTTGGTGATTTGTTTTCTAGAAAATAATCGATTCACTTCTCTGGAGTTATGCTCTTCATCTTTAAATCTGGACAATTCTCAACATATATTAAAAACTGAATATAAATGTAATTAAATATATTCAATTATTTTGTAATAAATATTTTGTAACAATATACTTTTTAATAAATAAG
Source organism: Pteropus vampyrus (assembly GCF_000151845.1). Classification (NCBI taxonomy): domain Eukaryota; kingdom Metazoa; phylum Chordata; class Mammalia; order Chiroptera; family Pteropodidae; genus Pteropus; species Pteropus vampyrus. Next base: position 3,814,904 of record NW_011888798.1, on the reverse strand, counting down.
TTCCTTCCACTGCTTAGATTTTGTGATTCTATAAGTGAATAGGTAATTGAAAGCAGCAGAAAATAGTTCCGGATGAAAAATTAATAAAGATTCCAATGGGTATCATGTTTTTTCCACCTTATGTATCCCCAAATACTGCTAAAGTGCAATGAATATCTGTAGCATTTATGTGAATTGTCCCAGTGAGCCACACTTTAGGTACTATGGTTAGGTAAGCAATGTGTTAATTTCAAGTGCTATAAAATGTTTACTAAAATGGAAAAACAGTCTTCTGTTCAGGGAGAAAAACAGAAAAAAAAAATGCATGCATTATGCACATATAAAAGTATTTTTTTTTAATCAGCAGATGGACCCCTATATTTTAGAACCTATTCATAATGAGATGTCTATATGTTTTTAGCAAGATGTGAAGCAATGCACAGGGGTATAAGTTACCAAATGTGTATTATGCTACAGCATACTCTTTAGTACCTCATAGTTTTAAAAAGCCCCTTAATAAAAACCTGTGATATGCCATTACTGTAGGGTGAATTGATTTCAAGGGAGTAAGTAATTCAATAGACTCCATAATTTATTGTTCCTCAATATTCATTAAGTACTTAAAAAATCTAGTATAGTTTATGTAAATAACCACTTAGCTGCAGCGTATGTATGTGTGTGCATCCTTTAATTAAAAATTTTGTTTCATTTTATTTAAGAAGAAAACAACAACTAAGGTGACCATACACGTGAGTCAGATGTAATCAATGACTTAAATATTCTGGGAGTATTCAGAGGGGGATTGCAGGTCTTACGTAATTATTATCTCCAGGTATTAAACTGCACTTCAATGGGTTTTAAGTTTATTCAATTTTTAAATTAACCACTTTTGAAATCAGAAAATGTCTCTTTCAATATGTGTTTTTTTTAATTGGAAGGAGCTTAGCTAGTGCTAACACTTAATATTTAATATATGTAATGCTACATCTTCAATCTTGAATAATTTAATCATTTTTACAAGTAGATTAGAAAACTCAGAGGTTGGTTGCTAAATACAGCATATAGCATCTCTGGATTAAAATCCAATGCCCAGAAAAAGAGAAGCATTATTATGTTAAGATCACTCAGGATCCAGTATGAAATTAGTTTGCAGTTCATTCAATGCTTGTGAATAGACCCACATATCAGCCATTGTGAAAACCAAAGTGACATTAACTGGAATGCAGTGTAGGTGCCAGATCTTAGTCCACTTAACTATCTTTTCTGGGCCACACTTACTCCTTCTAAATCCAAATAAATAACCCTTGTATTATACTCACATCTTCTTTGGGAGAAGTTCACAGAATTCTACAGACTTGTTTTATTTAGTTCTAGCCATACTGTCCTGCATCACGGGGCAGGGACATTATCAACTATATTTTATGCAAAAGATAATAAGGGAGAAATTTCCTAATTTTGTGGGAAAGCAATGGACTAATCGAAGAACTCAACATATTCCTGTGACACACTACGGCTAGATACCAGAGAGCATTTACCCAGAAAATAATCTCTTCATTTTTATAGGTGAAGACAAGAAAGGAGTTTAAAATAAGGCACAGGGAAAGAAAGATATTCTATATTAAACATAATCTGGAAAGCAAGGCAAAGCAATAATTTCCATTAGTCACATGATCTCCAAATAATGTGTACTCTACAGAGGTTTCTTTGACCTTCCAATGTAATATTAATTATACCTGTAACCATTTACCTTTATGGTATAATCCACTTGTTCCAATAAATGAATCACAGACCTCATGTCTCTGACCACGGAATTTAATATCTGATTCCTGGCTTTGAAACTAAATATTTTCATTATCTCATTTACTCTTAGTGTATCAGCTCTTTGTTACCTATTTCACAGAGACCTTACAAAATTGCAATACGACAACAGAAGTAAAATTCTCTATAAAAAAGTCTGATGAAGTGACTATACAATTGATATCCTTATAAATTCTTATGTGCATGTTCAGACAGGCCATAAGAGAATCCTAGCCCACAGTTTGTTCTGGTTATCATTGCAGAAAATCTGTTTTCCAAAGAATCCCGCTGTATCTGTTTAGTCTTGTACAAAGCTAGAATTTCTAATGCTAGCGATTTCTCTATTAGGATGTAACACTTTAATGGAAGAAATAATCTCCTATTCATAATGTCAAACAAGGCTCATGTCATAAGAAAAACCTCAAACATATCTGTTTGAGAAAAATAATCAGTGCAAACAATTCCTTTTTAAAGTTCATTCTTTTTTCTCTTTAAAATGATGTGAATCCATGATGTTTCCATCAAATGCTTTTGTCTCATTTCAAACATGAACAAGGCAATTGACTTTATTAGTATGTATAAAGAAAGCATTGCATTTTACTTTGCAATGAATCTCATGTTCAAAAAAAGAAGCAACTGTTTAATTTTATATACTATTTGGATTTTTGAATTAGCAATTAACATTTTAAAGATAGATTACTGATTTGAAAAATTGTTTGGAAAATCATATCTAGTGCTTTTCAATTTTAAAGTCACTAAATGTAGAGCTAAATAGAGCTCCACATTTCAGAACTTAAGCTGGTATGTATTTTAAGAACAGTAAAATTATTTAATGTAAGCATACACAGAGCTATCGATTGAGAAAATATGCTACAAAAAGAAAGTATATTTTAAAACTACGTAATTACTATTAAATTGAGAACTTATGTTTTTGAAGTTGACTGTAAATCTTTATGAAAATTCTATATTTCTATTTTGAAGTGCTCAAATATGGCATTCCAAATAAAGAAGACCTCATGTGCAAATGTAAATACTATAACAACAACAGACTGAGATTTTGTACTTCTTGTTCTCTTTACAATCTTGTCATGAGAGTAAAGCACATGGTGTCACTTTTTCTTCTTACAAGTCTCCTCTGAAAATGAAGCAGTAAAGCCTAATATTTTTTCTTGTCTAGATTCTCTACTTTTTAATATTTTGGAGGAATGCAGACAAGCTTGAGAAAATCTTGCTCTCTTCCATAGTCCTCTAACAACATCAGCGAATCAAGAGTACACAGTTATTCTCCTCCTACCCACATTTCTCTACCTCACCACATTCATTCCAATCTGTCAAAAGGTAGAGAAAGCAGGAAATTTGTTTGAGGTCAGATTTAAAAAAAAGGTGCTTTAAATAAACATTTTCAGTACTTTCAAGGACATCATTAAGAGTGCCACATACATGTAGGTATGAAAGAGTCTAAATCTTCTTTGATGCTTTGAAATAAAGCAATCGCATTTGTAAATATTCAAGAAAATGTTTACAACAATCAAAGTGCATTGATACATTTTTAAAAATATTTAAATTGCTAAGACTATGCCATAGTTTAAAAAATTATTTAGAAATAGATATTATAGGAAACTGTACAATTTAAGGATTCTTAAAATGGCTCTTTAATTTCTTTTCAGCTTAGAGAATATATTTTACTTTTATCATAAAAATACCCAAATGTATATTTATTTTCAAGTTTTAAGAGCCCATTGAAAGACTAAACAGAGAACAAAGTCTAAATCCTATATTTAAAAAGGCTAAATTGTCTTTAACAAGGACAAATTTAATAAAATTACCAAAATTGTTCTTTACATTATTTTCACTTGGAGGAATAGAGCTAGAATAAGTGAATAGCACGTTGAGATAAATTTTACAGTCAACTTTAAAGTAAAGTCAACCATAATTTACTTATGGCCTCATATTATTCTGAAAAATCTAAATAGATTAATCTAAATGGTTAAATGGAAAAACAAAGCAGAAATGTCTTCTAAGCAGCTTACTGATTATCTTAAAGAACACCTAATTCCAAAAATTGGAATTCACTTTTGTTAATTCAAGTAGATCTTTTTTAATTAAAACACTTTTCTCCTCTAGTTTTGACCCTTGTCATTATGGATGATTCTTTAATAAGTGACCAGGTAACTAGTTTTCAGGCAATAACTTAATGTATTTCTACCTGGAAACATTATTCATGTAAAATAACAGTGAGAATAAGTAAAGTTGATATCTAGTACATAATGTATGGTCAGTTTAATCTTCTGTCATATGCCACATCCATAATGGAGGGAAACTCATTATTCAACAGTAATGCATGTGCAAAACCAAATTAAATTGATATTATTGAGATAGTCTAATCCATATTTTCCCTTTGGTGGTCACCATATAAGTGAGCTTTACCTTCAGAGTTTATAATGTAATTGGCAACAGTTGTTTAGAATGGTGATCATAAAGCAACACAGCTTCATAAATCTACACATCCATTTTATTCTAAAGCCTATATTTAACATTACAGGCAAATAATATAACATTAAATTGATTTAGAGGATAAAGTATTTTCTCCTTAAATATCAGACAGACATTTGATGGTTAATTGATAGTTTAAAGATAGGTGGCTATCTTTTCTATATTTCCTTAGCTAGCTTATTTATCCTATTTATAAAGACTTTTTATGCTTTTTAAGTATCAAAAATTTAAACTCAAATTGATATTCTCTGAGATTTCTTGACACTGAATTTTTTTGGCAAATTGTATTTGCCAGACCAAACTCAGCTTTTGCTCTTAGCTTTAGATCCCAAATGGTGCTACCAATAAGCCTCTTTCCTCAATTTCAAAATAATTAGTTCCCCAAGTGGTCTATTTCAGATAAAAGAATAATAAACTACCCCACAGAATTTGTTCTTTCCACATAATTTTAAAATTCTAAATTTGCCATAGCATTTAAGTTTTCAATAGTAAAAAGTGCGTCAATGATTGCAAAGTTTCTATGGCAACAACCTCATTAGAACACCACTTGGAGAAGAGTAACCTGAATTTGAAATGTTAGAGAGATGTCAATTACAATGGAGCCTGGTGAAAAGAGAACTACTGCTCGGTTGATATATAAAAGAAGTTGCTCTTAATTTCATAAACAATGCTGATGTGTACAATGTTACCACAAGGATTATAACTGGGATTTTCTGCATTGTGAACATTACTTTTCCTTAATGAAAACTTGCATTTTCTAATACTAAACTTAAGGACACTTAGTTTTATATTACATATCTAAAATTGGATCTACCCATGAAAACCTTGATGGAAGGTAGAATCTGTTTATAAATGATGAGTGTGTCTTCAGATATCAGATGACCTAAGGTATCACACTGAAGAGCTTAGAGAACACAAATGTTCTATGAAGTTACCATTGCTTCAGTCAAAAATTCATTAGCACAGCCAGTGCTCTGTCAAACCTTTTATTCCATGAAGACTACACTGATGACTCCACTCAGTTTCCAAAGTGAATACCAGTGTTTTAGAAACTAACATCTGCTGAGCCCCAGTGCTCCAGCTGCCACGGAAGGCAGATTTTCAAAAGTAAATCTGCTCCATTCATTTCTTCCAGGAAGTGGGCATTCAGTGATGAAAATCAATTGATGCTTATTTGTGATTCATTTTAAATCTATGATTTAGAAACTTTAATTGACAGAAATAATGAATAACTACAATACATTTTGGAGGCTAAATTGCATTTGAAAACAAGTGAAGATAATTATAAGTGAAAAATGAAAGAAAACTGCATACCTCAGTAAATGAGTCATTAACCTTTCACCTTTCAAACCCAAGAAGAAATCTGATGATAATAACCAAGCTGCTTTAATGATTCTTTAAGATGATAATAAAATTTAACCCTTAGCCTGAGATTGATTTTGGTTCTCTGTTTTTTCCAGTTTAGCCTTTCTCTTACAAGGCCCCTGCTGCTCACCAACCACATATTTCTGCCTTACTTTTACTTTGACAGCAGTAGGACTCAAGAATGAAGATAGAGAAGAAGGAAGGCAACACGGAAGGGAAAAGGGAAGAAGGGAGGGAAGGAGAAAGAAAATTACTAATAAAAGTACATTCCATAGGCAAAATTCATTTTTAAATTGTTCTTATTCTAATTGAACTATCCATAATTGTTTTTTTTTTTTTTTTTTTTTTTTTTTTTTTTTTTTTTTGTGAGGTAGTGGCATTTAGCTTGAGAATTGAGGAGGGAATTAGGGATAAATGTGCTAATGGGCTGCAGGATTTGTACCTAAAGAAATAAAGACTCAGTGTAGACTAATTCATTCTCGAAAATGGGGATGTCTCTGGTGATCTGGACCACAGCCAGGCTGGACCTCCTCAAGAACATAGATTGGCAATTGGACTCTCTCAAATGCCACTTCATAATCATTGACTAAATAAGTCTATTTTTTGGGAGAAGTCTAGGTAACATGTAAGTTCTATAAATGATCTGCATGATTTGAACTTGGCCACAACTGCATTTCATAAAATTGGAATATGAGATGCATTATGTTAGTGTGCCTATCACTCTGCATACGCTATACATATTTTGATATAAATCATATGTTAGACATAGTTGGCATATGTCATACATATTCAGATGTAAAACATGTTATACATATCCTGATAAAATAAAATTCTGGTCTATAGCCATGCTACCCTGAACAAGCCCGGTCCCGTCTGATCTCAGAAGCTTAGGAGGGTTGGGCTTCGTTAGTACTTAGATGAGAGACCACCTAGGAAGACCAGGGGCGGTAGGCGTAAACAATAAAAAAAAATAAGGGATTATAAACTGACAAGGTCCTTGCAATCTGTGAGGTCAACCAAAGGTTGCCTCGCCTAAAATAAATAAATAAAATAAAATAAAATAAAATTCTGGATGACTCTTACATTCTAAAGAATCCAAATGGAGCTATTCTTTAGGGTAGACATAGACAGGATACTTAATATTCTATTGATGCTATTAAGGAAACTGTCTTTAAATATTTCTCTTAAAATTACTTTAGATACAACCTACCACTTAAAATCAGGTTCAAATTTTAAAATCAAAAGCAAAATAAAAACTCTATCACTTCATTCACAAACCTTATGTCTATATGGTTTCTGATTATGTCAGAAAATCAAACTTATACTTTGGAAATCGAGATTTGAAAGCACTGAGTTTAAAAGAAAATGCCATAGGCTTTTAAGGCAATTCCAAAATAATTCTAAAAATGCATTGAGTGTATAAGCCATTATTAGAACAAGTTTTTAACCTCTCATGAGGTTCTAGCTAGTCTGAACAGAGAAAAACACTTACATGACTCTTTTACTTCTGAGATATTTGTTAAAAAATAAAACTGATAATGTTTTATTGTTGTAACACCACATTTTATTAAATATTAATATAGCTTCTCTGGAAATCTACATTACAGTGATATAACTAAAGAAACAAAAGGCTTGGATATCGAAAGTTTTAGTCTAGAGCTTTGATATTTGTTGGTAGATCTTGTTTGGGTCTAAATTCCCTCCTGTGTAAAATAAGAAGTAATATTTTTACATGATTGTTATATATAATGATTTAAAATATCTGAAAATGCATTTTAAAGCCTAAAGCAGTGTCTCATGATAGTAGCCATGTGCCTGCTTACAGCGACATGCACTGTGAATCACTTTGCACTCCAACCACAAATCCCCTAAAATTCCCCTTAAAAGACTAAAAATGGCATTGAAAGGGAAACATGAAAGGTACCCTAGGGTACTTCATTCGCATTAACTCCAGTTTGGTCGAGACAAATTCACTTAAGATCTGGTAGCCATTCCTATGAAGCCATAAATCAGGACTAGGTTCTTATCATCTTCTGGATAGAAAGAATTATTGTTATAAATATTTTGAAATATCCAAAATTAATCACACCGATTGCATTCTAATAATTACTTAAAGCAAATTTTGGTTCATAAATTGGTTACTGATAATTAAATTTAAACAAATCTTATTATGAAAGTCATGCCACAAAATTGGACCATGGAAGATATAGAAAATAGAAAGATATTTCACACATATGAAAAAGAAGACTCCCTCTAATTTATTTTATGTACTTTTAATCAGTAAAATGGCAAAACCTGATAATCATATCAAAATAAAAGTATTTTTAACAAGTGAAATACACAAGTTTTAAAAGCTAAAATTTTATTTTTCTTACATTTTATTTTAATTATTTTAAATATAATTAATGTGGAAGAAAAATAACTAAAAATAATATGGTGATTAGTGAATCACTATTTTAATTACTCCTTGGATTTCTGGGCTTATGTTGTCTAGGTATAAGTGTGCAAATATTATTTTGTTCTTTATCAATCCTGGAAAAAGGATATATATGATTCTCTGGTGTAAAATAGATTCTGTACTTTGGCAAGCAGAGTTTTCCTGCAATCTCTCATAGAGTTAAAGATCTGAAGAGTAGAGGATTAATTAATTTACTTACTATTTTAAACATCATATATTTTAATATTTAAATGATTTTGCTAGAAGCTTTCCTAGTTGTATTTTTTTATAAGTCTAAATTAGGTGAAAACAATTATACAAGCTATACATATTAATTAAGTTATATAAATTAATTGGTGAAATCATTTGTATACAATTATTTCATTCTAATATATAGCTTTAGTCCCTGAAAACCCAGGAGACCAAACTGTTAAACCAATTTATACACACATGTATAAACTGTTTCTTAGATATAAAAGTTACGACTTATTCCTTCTTATGTGATAAATCTGGCTTCATGATGGGCATTTTTATAGTCACGTTTTCATTAACAAAGAAACCCAAATCTATGTTCTTTCTGTTCTTTACATTCTTTAAATATATAAAAGAATGCACTTTGAGTTTAATGTGATTATTTCTTTTTGGCAGCCACCTAGGAAGCCAGATTCATTTGCAGTGTACAAATTTTACAGTTTACGAAATAAGGAAAGAAGACTTAGCTAAACAATAAATTGACACAAGGACTTTCTTTCACGAATAGCATTTAACCTTTTTAATCCTGCAAGAGATGGCCTAATTTTTTTATACATATAAATAAATATATGTTGAATAGCACAATATTTTAAGCTGGAATATGTCACAAACTCCAATGAATATAATATGCCAAAAAAAGTCACCTTCGACCTCATGCTATTGGCTGCTTCTTACCTGCTGTATATAAAGAAAAGCCATATTAAATATTGTGCCAATCCAGGATTCATTAACAGGACCTGCCAGCTGTATAAAAGCTTCCTCACAAGTATCTGATCAGTACTCTGGTGGATACTTGTTGAGCTTCATTTATAAGACTGTCAAACAACTAAATGTATTTTCACTGTACCTTCCAAATCTTTAATCAAGCAATATCTAATGAAGCCAAAAGGCAATTTCTCAATTATTTTCCACTTCCTTTTTCTCCCAGTAGGATATTTATGAAGATAGCAAAGAAGATAACAGAAATCTTAGTTGTAGAGAGGAGGGATATCTGTAATCCACATATTACCAAATGAAAAGTTCAAGTGCCATGCTTCACTTCAAGGAGAACTTGAAGAAGAGATTTGTTTTATTACAGGGTCTACTAATGCCAACTCTAAATCCCCATCCTTTTACAGGAGAGTTTATAAAATCTCTCTTCCATTTGTGAAAAGGAAACTCACACAATAGTGATGCACAGAATGACATTTATTGACATTAAAAGCCTCATCAGTTATTTCTCAGCAGTCTTTATTTCTTTTGCAGAGGGGTTTATTGTGCTGTTGGGCATGAAGGAAACTGGCACTCTTTGATTTAGCAAAGTCTGACCTGAAACCAATGCTCTAAATAGTTTTTTTTAAAGCTAGGCATTTTCCAAATACTATACTGAATCCTGTGGGTGTCTCCATGGGGCAGAGATGAGTTTGATACATGCAGAGTCATAAAAATTTTTGAAGACATTCTGCTTTGCACTGAAATCATTCATACTGTATTTGCACTAGAGCTATATTAGGCTATGGTGTGTTCAAAAGTTTATCTCTTCTCAGCTCACCTGGGCTACTTTCCTTGGGTCTCATCTCAGGAAATAGTGGCCACACACTCTTAATCATTTTCTCAGCCTAATACTCAACCAATATTTTAAAAAGCAAGCAATGAAAAATTCATGCTATCATTATTTAAACTTCTGGAGAACTTCATAGAATTAGTGCCTATATACCTATAAGCTCCCCAACCGGACTTTGGGACATACTTGGTTTTATCTGTCTGTCTTAAACTTCCTACCACATTCCAGACACTACACACTAGAGAAAGAAACAAAAATGTATCCCCTACTCTCAGGGAGTCCACAGTCTACAAGAAAGGATTTTAATGCCAAACAACCACAACAGTTCTTGGCAAGTGCTGTGAGAGAAATATTTACAGGTTGATTTGCAAAAGTGGGAAAGGGCCCCAACCCCAGCTGAGTGGAGATTAATCCAGAGAGGAGAGCAAACTCTTGGCCATCTCTATTTCTGGGTGCCTTGCCTGGGAAGTTACATTTTATTCTAAAGGCCACTGGAAACCCCCCATTGAGGGGGTTTAGACAGGTCTGTTTGGGTTTGTTTAAAAGTCATTCTAGTAGCAGAATGGGGAATGGATTAAACTTCCCAGTTCTTTTCAATTAGAAAAATTATAAAAGTATTTACTTCTTAGTTTGGACAAAAATGAAGATATGCCATATTTTTTTTTTTTCTTTAACACATTCCATTAAATAGGGCTAATTGGCTAGGATCATATTTTTTATTATTAACTCCTATGTGCGGTTTGCAAAATGTAGTTTTGAGAAAAATAAGTAAAAACTTGAAATCTATTTTCTGTGAAATGTTCTATAGTTCTACATATATTTGGTAGATACTTCAGCATAGGAGACAAATCTTAAGTTGTTAAACATTTGGTAGGGAAGGCTATCTACCAAAATGGTATAATTGATAGAAACTTACATATTTTCAGAAATAATTCATTAACACCGAAGACGTGCTTTTTATAAACTAAAACAGACTATATTTTTAGAACTTCTTTGAGGTCTAGAATTTAGATTAAACCTACTGCTTAGCAATGATTCATATTCTATATTATTTTATGTTTATGTTTCAATTATTAAAATGACTACCTCTTTCTGTGAAGCTTATTTTAAAGAATAATGTCTTATTTTATGGGTTTTTGGGGAATTGCACAATGTTCTGGTATGACCAGAGGTTTAATTAAAATATTATTTAACCTTATTTTCTAAAAGTACTCAGATTTATAAAAGATGAATCCTAAACTCCCACAGAATTTTATGTCCACTTCTCTTAAGGCACTTAAAGTCGCAAAAAAAAAAAAAAAAAAAATCAGCTGCTACGTTATGTGTATGCATATTTACCAGCCCTCTGAAACCCTGTTTGCCACACAGTTTAGATACTTCAGCTAGATTTTCTTTTCTTTTTAACACACAAGTTATGCTTTTTCATTACTGTATCACTCGCATTTTTTTTCCGAAGTGGAATTTTATTTAGCATATTCTCAAATATTTTTGAAATAATAAATCATTATTAAGCTGTTTACTTGGCATCCACAGAAATATGTTAAGAAAATGAGACTTAAATGAAAGAAAAAAATATTACAAAATTTGTAATTTTAAAATCACAAAAGTGGATAGAATTTCATTATTATTACTATGGAATAATTCAGTTTAACTATGTAAAGAGCCATACAATTTATAAGGCACTTTCATTTTTTTACTGAGTTTTAAAACAACCCAATACAATAAGTTTTCATTAGTTACATTTTGCAGATAAAAAGACTCAGTTTCAGAGAAATAAATGTCTTGTTCACTTATTCTACTAGGAAATAACAGAATATGGAGCCCAGAGACAAACTTAAATCTTTGGCTTCAAGGCTAATCTACATTCCATTGTAACCTTCATGCCATTATGACATAAATTATACCATACTTTAAAACATTTCATGTTTGTTACTTGGAATATGCCACTACCCAGTGCATCATTCTTTCACCTCTCTGCATCTCACTCTCAAATACTGGATCATTTTCTATCATGGTAAGACAAATTCTAGAGTATAATAATCAGTGGTAATAATAATGCCCTAGAAAAATCTGGTAGTAATAAAATATTTTTAAAAGGTAAAAAGTATATTATGTTCAGTATCTAATTATTACTAAGCAGCTACTGCTGCATTCTGCTTTTTTAAAAATGAGTTATATATGTATTAATATATAATATGTATAAAATATAATACAGATCAATAAGTTTGGTATAAGATGCATACATAGTCATTAGATATATATTTTTATAAAAATTTATATTAGATTATGTTCCTAATAATTTGCCTTATCCAACTGTTATATTTTTACACAAAATGCTTATACTCTAAGGACTTAAAGGTACAAATACAATGGCTCCAAAAATGTTCCTAACACATTGTTTTTCTGAAAATCAAATATTTTTTTTTTAAAGAAGTACAATGTGACTCAAATATAAAAATTAATTTACAGGGAACTGTTCATAACAATAAAGTAGACATTTTCTGAAGTGAATTTTACTTATGATTTAGAGCTTCTATCATTACTCAAAATTATTTTGCTCAAATAGTTACTTTTCACTTTTAATTCCATGTGAAAGGCCAAGTAATTGATCAATAGACATTCAACAATTAAAAAAATAAATAAATTTATTAAAGCATGGTCTGCCAATGTCATTGACCACTATGCCCCTCTTATGGAAAAAAAAAAAAAAATAAAGAATAAAGCTAGAATTCACATTTTTAGAGTCCTTGTCATTTTTAATAATTATTTCATGCACTGTTGTACTAATTTCCTATAACTGCTTTCATTTGAAACATAGGCTTTATGAAAATCTCAAGGACTTAAGGACTAAAGAACTGAAAACTAACAACGCCAAAATAGGACACTTGGATATCCAATACTTTTTCATTGATTACCAAGTGGTCGAGGTTTTTTGTTTTTTGTTTTTTGTTTTTTGCTTTTTCAAATTCCCATTTAGTATTAGTGCATTTTTCCATCACCTCTCAATCACTTCTGATTATATTATATAGAAAAATACTAACAAGATAAATTATTTTTTAAAGGGACAAAGGCACTGAATAGATTACCACATAGCTCCATAAACTAGAGATCAAGTGACTATGTTTTTGATTGCAGTCTTTAGCTAAAATTGTCTTGCGGAATTTATTCACCAAAGTCATTGGAGTCAGCTCATTTTCATATTGCCCAGAAATGCCTCCCGGTGAAGCTAACTGAGTACTTCAAGTGGTAGGTGTCTCATTATCTCAGAACAATTTATCACAGAAACCATGCTCACCCCAAAAGTTTCTTCATGAGTCTAAAGCAGTGGCTTTCTTTTCAATGGATTTTTGAGAGACAGATATCTCAAATTTTATGTGACAGGATTCTTCTGTTACACACAAAATCAGCTTAAAGAGACTCAAGAAAAGAGCATGGTGACTTAGAAGCAGCATGAACCTCAGTGGACTAAGACAGAGTACATTTAGAGTGTACTTTGGGAGGGAACAACGATTTCTCAAAGATTGTTATTGCTTAATGAGATCCGTGACCACACATCCATTACATGGGATAAACGCGGCTCCCTGCTGGGCCTCCAAAGCCTGCTGGCAGTTGGTGGTTATGATGTTAACTCACGTTAACACCCTAGGAATGTTTTAATGTCTTTTTCTCTTATTTCTATAATATTAGAACAAGGCTTGAATTCACATGTAGAAAATATAATAGTATTAAAAGAGCAGAACTTGGACAGTCCTTATAACTGTTTTTGTATTGCTAATATTTGTAATGCTTTGTGAGGTCATCTTCCATTTTCAAAAACAATAATTTTGAGAATATCTATAAACTTAACAGATATGAAAAATTTTCAACTATTAGCTTAATCTAATACATTATTTCCCTGTAGTAAATGAAGCCCAGGATTAACATTATAAATATTTTGCCTAAAACTACTTGTTTTTATTGTTATGCAGGAAAGCAAAGTATAACATTTTTATTTATAAAATGACAAAAAATGGAAAATATATATTTTTAAATTTTAAGATTATTTTATATAAAGAGTAGTTATTTCTACTGAGAAGGAAAACATTATGTCCATCAGACATTCTTCAGAGTTCTCCTGCTTGAAGAGAAAATAATAGTATCAGCAAAGTACATTGTCAATACTGAAAAGTGATATCTGGTTCGGTTGTTTTCAAAAGCTTTGTAGAATGATATGTGTAGTATTAAAAGACACAAAACCAAGCCTTGATTTTAGTCTTTATTCTGATTTTCTGACAGAAAATCTTTAGCGCACAGACTCTGATCAGAAAGCAAACTATCCTTTATGTAAATTTATCACTTAGAAGTATTGAGCATGTACTTGGCATTACACAATCACATCATTCTTCCTGGAAAAAAAAAATAGTATTTTCAAAAAGTATAGTAATACTTGTAGAGCATAAATGAAACAACAGATGCTTCTTTTCCCCTTCCACCTGTTTATTTCATAAAGCAAATGAAAAGCCTTGTGTGGGTAAAAATAAAAACTTGAAAGCCTTTGTTTTTAATCCACAAAAGCTAAGAAGTTCCATCTTTAGTAATATCATCAAGATCAGAAAAGTGCTCTAGATTGCCAATAATTTATTCTTTCTCCTTTCAGACTCAACATAGTGGTGTATCCCCAAGGACACTCAGCATGAAGGCAAAGTCATGACCAATAAGTTAGCAGATACTAGGAGAAACTCTGTTCTAATATAGTCAAAATGTCATCTTAACCTATTTAAAAAAATAAAATAAAATTATATATTGAGTGACTAACCTCAGGAGACAATATGAAAATCTATAGTGAAATCTATTCCTCAACAAGTATCTTTTGTCCTTTATAGAGTAGTTCATTAATTACATTTAGAGATTTTTTTGGATGATTTCTTTTAGAGATAACTTGTAAAAGCCCATCTTAGATTCACCGAATTATAAAGAACATCTTCTGCACGTCTTACTGTTCAAAAATTCATCTCGTACTAACTATACTGAACTAGAGGACCGCTTATTGTTAGTCAGCTCTCTTGCTCTTCACTAATTTTGCACCTATAATTCCCTCTGCTTAGAAGGTTCCTACTTAGGGCAGCGACAGCCTACAGGGAATCTTTTCATTAATTACAAAAAGGAGCTCTACACATCAGTACCCTATCCATCTCTTCTAGTATCTGCATCATTAATTCTATTTTGTATACAGACACCTAACTTCATAGTTATTAAGTATACGGTTACCTAATATTGTCTAGGAATTATTCTGTCCAGAAATGTTCAATTTGAATCCAGCCTAGCCTATAGATCTACTATCCAGTTCACAGAAAATAGTGGTGATACAGGACTAAGATAGATAAAATAATGAGGAAATAATACAAATTCAGAATACAGGATATTCTATAATTGGCAGAATAATTTCAAAAGTTCAAAATCATGAAAACAATATGGAGGGGTTAATATGAAAGGAGAATTAAGAGAACTAACCACCGAAAATAATGCATGATTCATGATTATCTACTAGTTGAAAAGAAAAAAAAAAGTAAAAAATAACATAAAAGATATTTAGGGAAAACTAGAGAAAGGTAAAATGAGCCAGCAAGATCAAAAAATGGGTGGGAAATGAAGGAAAAGATCATTTTTGCTGGAGGAATTAGGGAAGATGTGATAGAATGAGAGGCATTTGCTCAGTTTATCCCGTGACATTGTTCTGTGATTTTCCAGACTATATTGATTTCTCTATTGTCTAAACTCTAACCTTTACAATAGAGTCTTTGAATAAATATTGCTAGGTAACATCCTCCAATTGTGTATTACCTGTAAGACTCCTCTCGGGATTCCATTTTCTACTCTTCTAACGGGCTCTGCAGTGTTCAGTACAAGACCCCATAGTTGGCACTCAAGTAGACTGAGGCAATGGATATTTTTGTTTACACAAGATCCACAAGTCTTCCTCCTAGCAATGAGTGTATTAACATAAAACAATAAGGACTACAATAAAACTCTATTGTAAATTAAAGGATTAAAAGATTTTTTTACTTTAGTTGTAGCTCCATGCTATTATTGCAAAATTTAATCAAACTAGATGCTAATAATCAGCATTAGCCAGCAGGGGGAAGAAAGATCCCTTCATTGGTTGCCGAATGCAGCCTCGACACATCTTGGTGAGGTGGGAGCCTTTATGAATTATTCTCCTTATTTTACCAGGCAGGAAGCAGACACAGAGAGAGGCTAAGGGACTCACCCAAGGACAAAGAGTGAGTCAGATGCAGAGCTGGGAATTGAGCCCACTTCTCTCAGTTCTCAGCGTGCAGCTTTTCTCAGCAAGCCATAATGCTTTTCAGATGGGTCATTTTCTAAAATGCATTAAATTGTAAAAAATTCAATATGGGCATTGCATTGCGTTCCAACTATCTCTGTTTCTCACTACCTTACTAGCTCTATTATCAGAAATTAAACTGATGGTCAGACCAGTAATCTCATACCTATACTTTTTAGACAATGTGCCATTCAAACTGGGTACATCCAAACACCTAAGATGAATCAGAGTTTTGGGGAGTGATTTTGTGCTCGTTTCTTTTAGCAGGTTAGAGAAGGTACCACAGTGAGAAAAGAAGTTGCAGCTTCAAAGTTAGGACAAACTGGAAATGATCATGAAGAGCAAGACAACCAAAGAGTTAAAAAAAATAGCAATATGGTGTTCATGGTGGTCACTAAAAAAAGCAAGGAAATAAAAAAATTGTGTACATTGAAAAAAGGTGGATATTTTAGGCCCTTTGAAAATTGCCTAAACACTTGTTTTTATACAAAGCCATGCTTGTTTCATTAGCTGAGATTTTATCCATTGGTTCATTGGGAATTCCGGACAATGGGCAGAAACTATTCTTTTTAATGGCAATTGCTAGAGACTCTAATTGTGTTAACAAAGCCAAGAATGGTAAGTAAGCCAGATGCTAGCACTCTTACATGTCTTCTGACTTTTATCATTAAAAAAAAAAAACCCATCAGCTTATCATTGTGCCCTTTATCAAAGAACTCAGACTCAGTTGTAGAATCTCCTTCAATATAACAGTATGGACAACTAATAATAGATCAATATTCATCCAAAATATCAAAACCATTCACTATCTCTGGCATATGATTTGTGTTCAATCTCCATCCAAAAGACAAGGCATGCAATCACAATAGGACCCTCGCCTCACCTGCCACGTATAATCAAACCTTTTGCTATTATCCCTTATATGATTAGCTTGTGCTTCAATAATATTTCTTGTTTAAATTAAGCCATCATTTCTTCGAGAGCAGGTATGCCTTTTTTTTTTTTTAATCCCTAATCCTTAAAAGTTTTCTGAGAAAAGATCATTAAATATGAATTGGCTTTATAAAATGTATATATGTTTTTCTTTAGAAATTTCTGGAACGGTGAAATTTTAAATGCCATAATAAGCCTCACCACTTGTAATAATTCTAATTCGGGATTTTAGTTTTGAAGTTTCGAAATGCTATGACACTCCTGAGAAAAGTTGTTGATTCCAGGGCAGAAATAGGGATATGGCAATATGTACTTGAATCATCTAAAAGTGCTTAGAAAAGGATGGAGGTGTTTCAGAAGGGCAGAGTAGCCAATCTGAAGGAACTCCCAATAGACAAAGAAGGAACAATTTAAGCAAGAAAATGAACAGTAATAATACTGGATTATAACTAATAATAAATATCTATGAGTCCATACTGATAAAAATAATAAATAACAGCTCTTTCTTACAAAACAATTCCAATTAATAAATGTAGAAACAATGAGGAAGGCACCACTTCACCCAAGTAACCGAGGTTAACATCACCAATAACAAGACATTGACATGTATGTCTTGATACGATAAACTGAGGGAGGGCACATTTCTTGTGTGATATTCTAGTCTAAAATGCATAACCTTGAGAGAATATCAGACAAATCCAAATTTTGGGACATTCTGTCCCCCCAAATATTGAGCAGGATTCTTTGAACGAGCCCAGGTCAAGAAAGTCAACTAAAGGCAGAGACTGTCATGGATTGGAGGTTTAAGGAGATATGGCAACTTAATACAATACTGAATCCTGAATTTGATGTTGGGATAGAGCTGGTCATTAGTGGACAAACTGGTAAAATCCAGATAAAGTCTATAGTTTAGTTAATAATATTTATTATACCAATATATACTTTGCATTTTGATAATTATAGTTATATAAGATGTTAACATCAAGGAAAGCTGAGTTAAGGCAATTTGGGGACTCTGTACTAGTTGTATACATTTTCTATAAGTCTAAAATTATTTCAAATAAAAAGTTTTAAGAAATGCTTTGAATAAAACTGGTTCAAATAATCAGTTTGGATATACTAATTCTTATGTGAACACAGATATAGAATCTGAAGATTATATGTGGTAACAGAGCACACAGTTGGCTGTGATTAAGCCACATCTTTCCCAAGAAAAAAGAAGATAAAACAGAAACCTAAATGTGATTCCTTTTGTCTCAGCATGAGAATTTGTCTACTCATCAGGATCATATCTCTGCCATCTTAACTTCACTATGAATTTCTTTTCCCTTTTGGTCTTTTTTTCTTTCTACATTTCAATAATGATCTGTGTGCACCCAGCAATTTTGTTTTTGCCATGTGGCTGTCTCCTATCACATAGAATATTTTTCATGAGGTCCCTGGAATGCTAAGGCTGACTGAAATCATCTGCATAGCATTTCCTCACCATTGTTAACAGAGTTTTCTTCCTTAGATGACTTTGGTGGCATGTTCCTGTCCCAAGTCACAGTTGGGTCTAATACCACTAACTCTCTTCTCGGTCATTAAAAATTTTCTCTGAACCTACCTTCTCTCCCCTGATTCTGTTTGTTTGTCTCAGAGGGGAGAGAAAGTAGGGGAGCTAAGGATGCAGTATACTGTTCAAGTTCATCTTTGGTACCCTTCTTCCCAAAGCCATGACCTGAAATAACAACGCGCTCCAAATGTCAAGGCATTATGCTCTGCTGTCTAAGGCCACATTTGTCTGCAACGTACCTAGTAAAACATCTTTTCCCTATAACCCTTCCGTCGATGCCTGCAACTGAGGGTTCCATAGTGGGTCACTGGCTGTCAGGCAAGGTATTAAATCTATCAGCTTGTGTTTTTGACCCCTGACAATATTATTTTTTTTGTTTGTTTTATTTTTTATCTTGATGGGCAAGATTTAAAACTTTGGGCATTGCGCATCAAAATCTAGATCTCAGACCTCCCTTAAATTATCTGAAGGTCCAGCTACCCTTAGCCCATACTTCCACAAGGCCACAATCTGCTCCAACTAAATGCCAGCTGTCCCCTGAGACAATGTGGGTGTTCTGTAATTTACACTTCACCCAGGGCACCTCTGACCAGCCAGGGTGCTGTATGCATTTTTGTTTGCAAAACTTTCCCTATACCTTGACCTTTAATTCATAAAGGTCAAATTTGGCTGAGTCCCATTACTTAATATGATGAGCAAAGAAGTCTTAGCAGCCTTTTCTCTGAGTCTAGGGATCTCAGAAGCCATATTTCCCTCTGTATAACTATAGAAGAAATGCTACCTATTATTTTCTCTTGCTTGCAGAAAGGAGGGAAAAGGGCAGGATTTCTGTTTCAGATTCCTTTATAGTATTTCTTCCTTTTTAAGAAAATTTTATTATTCTTATTGTATATTGAGCTCAACTCTCACATGGTGACTCAAGCATGGGTTTGAGACATGGCAATACAGCCATTACTGCTATATTTCAAATGGAAGTTTTACTAATCCTCTTTGGCATTCATCTCTAAATCTTGGTGAACTCAAGTAGCTGCAATCTCTGAAAAGTTTACTTTTGACTTAAGTGATTTTCTTGCTATTGCTAGATTTTTCAGGTGTCTCACCAGCTTCACTGTTATCTGAATAAGCTTTGTTTGTTTTCTCTGGCTTGTCATAGCAGGTTTAAGTCTGTTCCAAGGGGTCACAACATTTCCTGCCCAAATGCTTTTTATTCTGAGGATGTAGTCAGTAATTATTTTTCAATTTACCTAAACTAGAAATAACACCCTTATACTCATTTTGAACCTTTCTCATAGTACTTTTTCTATGATAGGAAAAAAAAAAAAAAAAAGCCCTTCAGCAGACCTCCATGTCATATGAGCAGAGTTCTAGTCAGGGAGCATAAATCATGCCTTGTACTCACAAATATACAAGTGACCCTTCCCCTTCCTGCTGTTTTCAATTACTCAGATTAATTTATTTCCAAACTTTTGGCACCCTTCTTCTAAAGTACACGGCAAACAAATTTACAGTGAATCCCAAAATAAATATTAATGCAAAATCTTCGTTTCAAATTTCATTTACTTCCCATCACTCTGAGTTTTAATAAAATTTTGGTGTTTATTTCATATTTAACTTATTTTTAGGCATAATGTTGATTTTAGTACTGAAATTTTGGAGTCAAATTATTATAGGTGTTTTTGAAAACATGAATGAAAAATGAACTGAACTTAAAGTCAAGTCACATGAGAATTTGATTTCTACACATGCATCCGGCAAATGTCTGCTAAACCTGTAAGCTCGTTATACAACAAATAAATTGGTTGAGATCTTTAACTTTAATATCTTATTTAAGCATTTCCAAAATTTTAAATGGCTGAGCTTTAAATCTCCTTTTATTTTAGACTAATATCTGTTTAGTATATGTCTTCCTTTCTTAAATCTAAACACATACCATGTTTGAAAATTAAGAAAGCAGGTTATCTTTTGAAACACTACTTGTATTGATCATGTAGCATTTTCAAGGTAATTTATCTAGTTGAGGTGAAGTATTTCCTCCATAATACTGTAGTTCATAATATGTTTGAAAAGGTTGATTTTTGACACTAGATGGCCTATATCACTGAAAAAGAAACCAAGTGGTAATATTTGGGGGGCTAATCTTGTACTTTGAAATACAGATTTAAATATTAAACTTTAAAACTAAAACTTGATTTTTTCTCAAGGTAGATAACAGGAAAGAAAGCTGAAAAAGAGTAATGAAAAAAATCAATGGAACCAAATCTCAGACAATCTTCAAATAACTTAGGACCTAGAGTAACTCAATCAGCTTAATATTAACCATATTTCCTTCAAACACTGTATTGTTTTCTTCTTTCTCAAAGGCCCTCTGGGCCCTGATATTTTCCCTTTCACTTCAGTTTTATAGAGCCTTTCTCCTCTTCACACTCTCTTTCCTTTTTAGAACAAAAAGAACTCCATAGACCGAAATGAGTTTGATTTTTAGCCATAAGCAAATTTTCCCTGAAAATCCAAAGTCATATAACTGTTAAACTTGTGTTTTATTGCTTATTCTGGTTTTGTTGTTTAGTTCTTTTTTCAGTCTATAAATCACATTGACTGGGAAACAGCAGTTACTATAACATTTATTCAATGAATGTGTGGATAAATACAGAAGAATAAGCCAAGGGCCCTAACTGACCAAGAATAATATCCACTGGGTCAGAAACTCTTACTCAGTGAGTTCTCCACCACTTGTCATCACCCCTTTCCTTCTTACTGTTTTATGGGGATTTTCAGGGAGGGTAATGAGTATAGCCAATAGCAGCTCTCTTACATTTTTTTCCTTTTAATAATATGTGAGATATTGACTATATGGACATGTTCTTCTGTCAAGGATTTGGAGACAATAAAAAAGGAGTTCTTCCTTAAAAACACTGATGACTTCCTCAAGAAAAAAAACAAATGGTTCTTCACATAGGCCAAAGCCTATTGCTTCTGTTGTTATACTGGTTTAGATTGGTAGAAATCACAGTAAAACAATTGCTGCCACATTTACCAATGCTTAAAATGTGGCTAAGTGTACTATTTTAACTAAAGTCCCAAAGAATACATGAGTGAAACTCTATTAATTCCATTCTGCAGAAATGATACAAGTAATATGGGGTCATAGAGAAGATTTTATTAATAATTTTGAAATATAAGAGAAAAAATAATAAAAATCAAGCAATATTGCAGGGCTCACGCATGACTACCATGTACCTTACATTGTGAAACACGTTTCATACAAATCAATAAGAGGTGCTGTAAAATAGAATGCATTCATTTTTAAATAACCTAGAATGGTAACCCTAACTTTCAAAGATAATAATTTGAGACTTTATTTCATGTTTTATCCTCTTAATATATTGAATGCTGCTGCATTCATTATTATAGAAAATCTTCCTAAATTAAAGATGGAAGTCGCTCCTCCACCTTGTCCTCATCTGCACTGCTACCTCTTCATTTAAGTCACCAACATCTTTCTCCAGGACAATTATGATAACCCCTTAACTGGATCACTGTGTCTCTTCTGGTCCTACTTCATTCAGCAGCAAGCACGATTTCTTAAATAATTAAATTGTGTCATGTCACCTCTGACTAAACCTTCAATTGCTGCCTGTTGTAATCAGAACAAAACTCAAACACCTCACCTTGATTTGCATAGTCTTACCTGAAATACCTGGCTTAATCATAAATATGACTTTCCTCATTCCTTCTCTCTCCTTAACACAGTTCAGAGACACACAGACCTTCTCATCTTTCTTTCTCTAAATGCTGAATTCATGACTTGCTCTAAAGGGTGTTCGCAGAAAGCTCCTCCCTCAGAAGTACTTAATGCTTGTTCCTTCTCATCATTTTTGTCTCAGCAAATGTCACCCTTTCCTAAAAGAATTTCTGTAATTATAACCAATAGTTCTCAGAGCAGTTTCTAAATTACATTACATATTTTTTTATTTCTTCTTAGCACAAAATACTTTTATTAGTTTATTTTTTGGCATATTGTCTGTCTCCTCCCACATTAAAATGTAAGTACCATCAGACCAGTTACATTGTCTGACTTGCCCACCTGCCTCATTCCCAACACCTAGGACAGCACCCAACACACATTTATTCAACTTTGTTGAATGGGTGAATAAATAAATGACTATGAACCGTGTGTGTTGCTTCAGAGATCATAAGATGTCAGTAGAAATAAACTGTGAAAAATAATTAAAGCATCCTGAAAATGTAAGAGATTCCTATTGCTATTAGTAATTTATATTAAGTTAATACTATAATTAATAAAATAATAGGTATTTATACACTGCAATATACGATGCAATGTGTTTTCACATACATTATTTTCCTTACATTCATGGGAGGTGTTAGGAACACTGCTACATTCCTTTTCAGAGTTGATTGAAGCAGTTTTCTGTAAAGCTCTGGTGGGGTTTTTACAGGCACCCAGATTAAAATATACACAAGACAAAAAAAAAAAAAAAACCTTTATACCTTTCATAACCTTTTGTTCTCCCAAGAAAGAGAGCAATAAGGAAAGTGGAAAAAGTGCTAAGATTTTGATACTTCACTCTATCAAGATTAATTTTTTTAAAATTGACAACATTATTATCAAGTGAAAATAGGAAGAAAATACCCGAGCAGGGGAAAGATATATAGAACTGAATGGACAGAAGCAGAATAAATGCTTAAGGTCTAAATTTTACCTGTTTTTAACGTTGGCCAATGTTGGATAAAGTCACCATATTTTCCCCCAAATAAGAATTGTATGCCACTAGGATTATGAGTCACTAAGGTGGTGCTGATGCTGAACTGCTAGCCAGCCTTTGCATTAAAATGACAGGATAAGGACTCACCAAAAGGGCCTGAATTCCAAGTTATTTATTCTATCTATAAATCTTACTTTAATAAAAATCTCAGAAATATGAATGCCCAGTAGACACAATCTGTAATACTTTTACCCAATGAGGCAAAGATCTCACTCATGAGCTAGGACCGTTATCACTATACTTGTGGAGCTTATGAGAAAATGCCCTAAAATTAATAAAGTCAAATACAGTAGAATATTTTAACAAGCATACTTGCTTTTTTAAAAATTTCTATACCAAAAAATATACCATTAAAAACTTTAGAAAGCACACACAAGGTTTTACAATCTAAAAACCAAATTTTTTAAAGCACTAGAATTTATATTTTAGCAAGAGTTTGAGGTTCCTAATTGCCTCAGTTACTTGATCTGTATGGATTGAAGTTTCAATAAATTCTTACTGTGAATGTTCTCTCTCTTAGCATCTTTGTCCTTCCTTTTTATAGATCCTGATTTCTAAAGAAAAACAGATCATTCTAAATCCATCTCTGTTATTAGCCTTATACCTACAGTTTTCTTTTTTACAAATACCTAAAAAATACCTTGGGAACACTCAAAGCAAGCAACCACAACCAAGTTTTACTTCTATTCTTCCCCTCCCCATTTTTAGTTCTCTTTTCTCATTTTAAGAAAAAAAGGCTAAGATGGAAAAATGTCATAAAAAAAAAAACTCAGCGGTAGAAAAATTCTTAAGAAATTATGTATTCATATTTCTAAAGTTAAACTGTCTTGGAAGTCTTGAAGATGTCAATGCAATGTGGAAAAGTTAGGAAGAAACTTCCTATTGATTGTAAGAACAAAACAAGAGGTGATCTGTGGTACCTTGATCTTACCTAAAGAAGAAACATATTCTTTCGACTAAAATGAGGTCGTGTTTCAACAATACCTGTCTTTGGTCTGAAGGCTAAGCCAGCCAGGACAATGAAGTTCATGCAACTCTGGAAGAGATGTCTGACTGTTACTAAGAATGCAGAGTGAGATAAAATGTAATGTCGGTATCTTAGCAAGGCAACATGCTCTATCTTCAAGAAGCTTTTTATTTTTCTTCTTCTTTTTTCTCTTAACAAAGTTAGAAGGAATGTCATAAGAAAAGGTACTTTCTCAACCCATTTTCTATAAAAGACAGAGTTATATTGTAATTCACATGTAAATGGAAGCTTCCATATATACATACAAAACTATATTCAAACATATCTGAGAAAAATAAGACTAAACAGATGATTCGACAGTAAAAATATATTAATTAAAATTATTTTCCATTGTTTCTACAGGTAAAGACACCTTTGACAAGTGTTATATGCTTACAACTATTTTAGAATATTTGAGAAACCCCAAATGTAGATAATACATCATTTTTCAACAAATATAAATGGCAGTTATTGAACAATATAATACACAATCATTATCAACTTAAGTATCAGTCTTTTGTATGGACAATGTAAGATTCTGACCTACTGGGGAACCAGCAACAAATGAGTGGGCCCATTTATTTAATCATGCCATTGCATTTTTTTAAAACCACAATTAGACATCTAATTGCCGACTAAAACTAGGTTATTGTGATCACATGAGAAAGTTATTATAGTCATGTTTTAAAAATCTCGATAAACCCTGTTGTCTATTTTTATCACTGGAATGATTTCTACTATCCACCCTGTAATGAGAGAAAGTCTTGACTTTGAAATAATGTTGTGAAATGTGTTTTAACTTTTTAAAAATATTTGTGAAATTAGAAAAATAAACATAGTTATTAAAGCCAATAAAGAAAACTAATAAATTTCTACTAACTTTCAAAAAAGTAACCAATAATCTTTGAGCACAAATGAATTCAGAACATGTATTTATTTATATTCTAATAGTGTTTTAAACTCTTATGCTATCCCATAATATGAATATATACTTATTACCAAATATATTCAATTTGTGTGTTATGATAATTTGTCTGTTATGAATGGCAAAGGCACATATGATGTACTCTATAAAGTATAGATAGGAAGTACTATTCATACATCTTTCAGAGAAATATTTTATTATTATTATTATTTATTATTATTATTATTTCTCCAAAATATTCAACTGTAGGTTTTTTATGCAAGATCAGTTTAACTGTTTACCAGGTCTGACTGGCTACTATCTAATAGTTTGATTCTTATTTAGTTACCACTCAGTTTCATCAATTAGTTTAGTTAGGAAGCTCAGTCAAAATAATTGGGTTTATAGAGAGATAGCCTATAGAGAGAAACTATATTTTGGTATCATTGAATTGAGAACAGAGTAATAAATAATACATAATTTATAACTTTGCCTTGCAGTTATGGTGGGGGGGGGGTGGTATAGGAGGCCACCAAATCATTTATGAGGAGAAAATACAGATCTAAAATTGTGAAGGCAGCTTATAGCAGAAAAACTTCTAATTGGGAAAAAAAAAAAATTTGGAAGGTCTAAGCTTCACTTGTTCTGATGTGGTACAAATTTTGAAGCCTTCATTCCCCTTTCAATAACATAGAGGGTTCAGAGGTACTTGGAGAGTAACATTTTATTCAAATAAGAGAGCAAAAAATAGTTAGAACAGTGATTAAATATTATCGCAAGCACAATATTTTTCAAAAGCAAGTGCCATAAATATAGTCATTGGCACACATGTGAATTAGTCCAAATAGTAACATTTTTAAAACTCAAATTAGTTTTTAGAGATATATTCATGCTTTTATATTTAATGTTTAATAAGAACTTTTTTCTCCAAGGAACTAAAAACCTCTTAATATCTCTTTCCAAAAAAGAAGAACTGGAAAATGTCCCCAAGGCCTGTAGACTTAGATTTGTGATTGTTATATTGCAATTTCATTCCAATGCTTCCAGTTAATGGGTTGTTATATAGGTTAAATTTGGAGAGTATAATGTGTAATATAAAGCAACTCTACAGAAGATGATAAAAAGTATCATGACTCTTTTCTGTTTGGTTGGCTAGATTAATTTTGTTCTCCTTTTCCACCAAAATAAATCAATAAAAAATAAAAAACCTTGTTATTTGCACCCTCTATATATTAAGATAGTTTTTCGTCATTATTCTTAGATTAAATAAGGGGAGCTAGATTTCTTCAGGGAAATTTTTTTAACTACCTGGAGTAAATATGACTATTTCCTGATAGAAGTTTGGTCCAATATGTATTTTGATTAGTTGATTATAAGAGTACTCAACCTTATTTGCTTTACTTTTCTTCAGCATTCCAGCTACTAAAAACATTGTTTCAAATTACAGGCATTGTAATTGCATCACAATTACAGGTATTTCAATGACAAATACATTTTGACATCTATTTCTTCCACTATCGGACTCTGTTACAACAAAATATTTATTATATGGAAATTAATCCAGTAGAATAATGCATGTTGAAAGTTGAAAAATAACTCTTAAAAGTTTTTTTTTTCATTTCATGTTTTTGTTTTTCAAGATGGCAATAGCCACAAAAATAGACATATATGATCTAAAATTTTGAACAATAAGTTTCATTGAAAAAGATCTATTTCTAATTTTCAGGCTAAAGTGATGTTTCCATAGATGTTTGTGCCAAAGCAGCCATTTTAAAGAATATAGATAGATGATTGATAGATAAATAGGTAGATAGATAGATGATAGATAGATGATACGTAGATAGATAGATGATAGTAGGTATATAGATATCATATAAACACACACTCACACATACTAGGTGAGTTCCACTTACTATGAAATTAGTTTAATGGCATTATTTTTGTACAATCATGTTTAACTTTTAGGATTAATTCTACTTTCTTGAATGTATCTACCTAGAATGAAGACAATAGTTTTCTTCGTACAATAATTGTTTTGACAGACCGCCAGAGAAGATAGAAAAATCTATCAATATGTCTGGTTGGTACATTTTATTAAACAGAATCCCTATAACTAGGAAGGAATTGAAGCAATAGGAGTGCACGTTTTGTAAAATATGTAAAAATTAACAATTGAAATATGAAATATGGATCATAATAATATATAAAATGGGAGATATAGAGATCCCTCACCATCATAATCCTTGTAGAAGACCAGGTCATGTTCAGTACAGGTGATTTTAAATGGAGCCTATCTTTATGTTATACCCTAGGCTCTGAAAAGAAATTGAAAAGGCAAGTAGCAAGAAACTAATGTCCTGGATCCAAGACACTTGAAAACTAAAAATCTCTTCATGTCTCCACCATGAATGACAAGTAGCATTTAAAAAGTGTCATCTCATTCTTAAGGGTATATTAACTATATCACTCATCTCCCACCCTATCTATAAAGATTTCTTTTACATCCACTTAAAAAGAAAAAAAAAACAACTTCCATCTTAATAATTACAGCATAGTTAACATTTAAGGTATCTCTCCATTCTTAGAGCCTTAATTATATCCAGCATTGTACTGATGGAAGTTTCTTTAAATTATTTTTATACTGAAAACACTGTCATAAGTCATTATGAAATCAGAAAAAAAGTATTTAAGAAATAATCATTTTTTCTAAAGAAATTTAAATCTTTTCTTTAAGAAATAGTAATTTAGATTCAACCTTTTCCTAAAATCCTTTAGTTTTCTCTCCACTCTTCCTTCCTTCCCTCATTGTTTTCTTCAATTCACATTATTTTCTTGTTTTAACACATAGAAATTTGTCTTTATTTTCCCATTGTCTCATTTCCTTCTTTTACCAGTTTTAATTTGAGCTTCAGAGAAAGGGGGACAGTGAGGAAGGGAGAGTAGGAGAGATGGTGAGAGGGAGAAAGGGAAAGAGGTGAGAGGGGGAGAGAGAGAGGGCGTGAGGGAGGGAGAGAGAGGAGAGAGACGAAATCTCAAAGATTTCAGAGACCTCTTCAAAACAAAACTTTTATGACATTTGTGGATATAAAGAGACACAAATTGCAGTTCATTCTTCTTTGAGGGGAGGAAGATTAAAATTTTGACATACACATGATTGCCACTTTTAGATGATTTTACAGACAGACATACACATTTAAATGATTATAACAGCAAGAACTTTAATTATTTGAAAATATGTTTCCACTTCTTGCCATACTCAAGAATTTAAAAGAGACTAGCTTTAGGTCTCTAAACATCCTCCCCCCTCGGCCCTTTTTTTCCAGAAAACTTGATAATTTAAAATATACTTCTTTATATGTCTTAGTCCTTATCAAACACTACTCTGATAAGATGACATTTTTATGTGACACATTAGTTGATCCTAAGTGACTATGATTTATCTACTACAATTTGCTGTTAAGAGTTACAAAGATGTTTCCTTTTTCAGATGTGATAAAATCGAATAAGAACTGACATGCACATTAGCTTAACTCTGTATAAAAAAAAATCAATATAAATTAAGAAAATAAGCATATGTAATGAAAAGACAAGTAGATATGTGTAGACTGAACACAAGGACACAAGTTAAAGTATTATTCCATTTATGACAGTTAGAGTTCATACTCATAAACTTATACAGGGAAGAGTAACCCAGGTAGAGAGTAATACAATAATTTCTAGCTAGTCCATACAGTTTAAGAAGGTACCCATTGCCCAATATGCATTTGGAGAACCTAAAAGTAATCTCTCATTTTCTGTCATGAAGCTAGCTAGCTAGCTCTTGCACTATAAAACACACCTGTGTAATTCACATGCCTGTTTTATTCTTCAAGGACAATTGACATAGTCTGTGCAAAAACTACATCTCATTAAACTCTTGAGTTTATATTCCCATATCTTCTGTTTCAGCATTTCAGTGAGGAAGTTTGTCATAATGCAGCATCACTTTCTTTTTAACTTTCAACAAGATTTGTCTTCTTTTTTTCCTTCCTTTTGTCCAAAAGGGACCCACCCTTTTCACTTTGATAGCTTGCCATGACAATTTTAGCTCTTTTCTAACAGTTTTGAAACTTGTGTTAAATATATAGAAGAATGCTAACGTGTTGGTCTACAACTATTTTTACTTGTGCTATCTGATACAGTACCTCTTATGCTGACGTGGTGATACGACATGACACTATTTCAGTTCTGGGAAAAAGTAACAGTCCTTTTCCATGTGCCCTGCTTATACATTAGAAGTCCTTCTCCCTCATGGAACTAAATTGACACCAAATGCAATCCTTTAAGTCACTTAGTTTCTTAAGAAGGAAGTTGGGTGACTATGTTCAACTTTCTATTATATTTAAAATTATCTTTAGGTATTCATTCCAATCATTGTAGCAGTGGCTCTATTCCTCCTAAACACACAGAAGAGCACTGAGGACTTAACTCTAGTTGAGGTCAAATTTCTGAGGATTGGAGACATAATCAGAAATAGCTCAATAGCATAGTCTACCAGTGCCATTATATTTTCCTAGCACACAGAGCTGAAAAGCTTTATTCTGTTCACCTGCTCTGGTCCAAATTCAAACATTCTTCCTAAGAAAGGTTGAGAGCTGATCGTTCCAGACCAAAGATATCATTTCAAGTTAAAGCTATGTGCTTCCATTTTATCAATATAGTTTTCCACTACACCACAGCAACTTCAAGGCAAGTTCAGAAGCTATATGGTTAGGTGGCAGTGACACGTTTAAAAGATTATCTCTCAGTAAATGTCAGACTTTCTGAAGGACCTCATATTAGTTTCACTACTAGTAAAGGAAATTACCTGTGTGGGTATATTATAAAGACTATAATCTGGTTCCCAACAGCAGGTTGGATAGAAACACTACAATTCATTCCCCTGTTTTTTTTTTTGTTTGTTTTTTTTTTTCCCTATAACGAAGCAATGATTTTTAGTCAATTAATAATCTGCTTCATTTAAGCACAGTCATCAAATCTTCCAATGCAACATTTTGCCTATTTGCTTGGCTTTGGGATCCAGGTTTCATTCCTCTATTTTTCACTTTTTTTTTTTTTCTGAGTAAATCCCCAAAACCCAACTGAAATGTATCAGGCAATATGAACTCGATTAAAAAAAAAATCTAGATCTATGATACTTCTAGTTAACCATTCCAATGCCAGTGGCCCAAATATTCATCTACTTTTTTTCCACCCATGAAACTGTTCTCAAAGATTATTAAACTTGCACAAGGATTCCTGGGTTTCCAGATCAAAAGTTTGTGGAATCCAGGTGTATTATGATTCCCACCTCCTCTCCTCTCTGCTCTGCTCCCCATACCCACTGCCGTTTAAATTTCTACCATTCGTCAGCTATTTAGAGAAAAAGCAAGGATAAAATGTCAGTGGAGGGTTAGGTTTAGCATTTCCAGATACCATGAGCTGTGTCACAGAGCTTGGGGGGGCGGGAGAGTCAAGTTCAAGCAAGTGCCTGCGTCCTAAAGCTCCTTGAAAACGTTAGCCTTTCTGCTGATGACACGAATCTCGCCCGAGTCTGCCCCAGCAAGGGGCTACAAAAACGAAAGGGGCTTGAGTCGGTGCTGTCGCCTTTCTACAGATCTCGAGTACAGCAGGTAAGGAAGTTTAACCCAGGAGCTAAGTTGAAGGAGCACGTACTTAAGGCAGAGGATTCGGAGCCCGCAAAAGCTCGAAGCCCTGAGAGCGCGTAAGGAAGTGTTGGAAAAGCGAATTCTGATTTAACATCTGCAGCGCTTGGGATGAGCGGGCAGACGCGCGCAGTCAAGTCCAAACGCTCCCAGCGGGAGGCAAATCAGGACCGGTAAATGGCCAAAAGAAAAAGCTGTGGGGGAAGCTGAGGACTCTGGCACCTGGTCAGAAACCCCCCGACCGCACCTCCCACCTTCCACGAGGCCAGCGCACAGCGGCCAGCCCGACCCGGGGAGCGGGGCCGCAAGGACTTAAGTTTCAC
This sequence comes from Pteropus vampyrus, assembly GCF_000151845.1. NCBI lineage: Eukaryota > Metazoa > Chordata > Mammalia > Chiroptera > Pteropodidae > Pteropus > Pteropus vampyrus. The sequence goes on along the minus strand of NW_011888798.1, from coordinate 3,783,527 downwards.
ACTTATATCTGCAAACATCGCCTAGCAGGAAAACCGAGGGGGAAAGGGGAAGAAAGCGGGGAGGTGGTCTCCTTACCTCCGTCAGCTCCCACCGTCAACACCTTGGCGATAGGCAATAATCCCGAGAGAGTGAGTAAGGCGAGGACAAACTCGGACATTGTGGTCGCTCGGTAGGGAAGCCTGCGCTGGAGACTGCTCGGCGGCACCCTCGGCCCCGCGGCGGCGGCGGCGGCGGCTCGGAGCCCGGAATGGAGCAGCGTCATTTACAAATGTCACTGGAAATTCTTCAGCTCAATGAGCCCAGCCAGTCCGCCTTCTCCTGCCTGGAGCAGGATGTGAAAGGTGTACGGATGCACGCGTGTGGGAGAGAGATCGAGTGAGAGTGCGTGTGAGCGCGAGCGAGCCGCTCGTGTGTCTTGACTTTTCAATGCAGGGTACGTCTGATCTTACATCACGCAAGAGGGGCAGTGAGAGATGCCAGCGGATGGGAATTCACTGATTAATCACCGAATCCACCACACACCCCTTCGTGGTCCACATAAATCACATCTATTACTTACTAAGAGGCATTTAACACAACAGGAAAATACCACCGCGTACTGAGAGCCCCACAAATCACGGTTATGTCGGTCTCCTTGAAGGGAAAGTAACTCCAAGCTGGTTCTGTAGGGATTTGGGTCTTTAAAGAAGGAGGAGACTTCTGCATTGGGCTGAGCCAGCCAGGCGCCCAGGAAGCTCTGCATTTAACAACCAGCTGGAAATTATCAGCTACAGCTCTGGGATGTTTCTGTCGGCCAAGCAGATTTGATTCCTTCGCTCCCTGGAAGCTTCCTTCCCAGGAAGGAAGGACAAGCTAAGTATCCGAGCTTCTCTTAGGGAAATGGTTTCCTCCTCTCGACACACAAACGTAATGTTTTCTGAACTGCACTTTTAACTTTTACGCTGAGTAGCACCTAGGGACAAAGATGTAAAATTTAGTGAGTCAGCAAAAACCCACCAACCAACCACCACCACCACCAACAACAAACCCAAAACAACCCCCAAAGTCATTATCTATTGCATAGGAAAGAAAAATGAATGGGAAGAAGACCCTGAGCAGGGAACCACAGAGCAAGAATTCGAGTTTGTTTTACAGTGGATTTCTCTGAAAGGGTATCTCGAACCATTTTCAACATGTTTTGAGGATTTTACTTATTTATTTTCTTTTTCCACATGGTACAACGGTGGCTTAAAAACTTTCCCAAACTTTCTGGCACCCAAATGAATCAGTGGAATAAAAAATAAATTTAAAAAAAGATTATTATTTGTATGACCACTTAAGTTTTTAAATGTGATTACCCAAATACCTAAAATTTTACTTAGCCATTCAAAAATGGCTAAAGAGTTAAAACTTGGAAATCTTAAGAATTAAAGACTTATTTTTTTCCCTGTAACATCAATAATTCTTGCCTAAGAACACAGGTTGAAAAACCTTTTGTATTTAATATTTTAAAATCTGTGATAGATGTAAAGGAAAATTATAAGAAAAAGACAAAACTAAGCAATAGGAAGATTGAAAGTGAAGAGAAGATACTGTAAACACTTTATTCAGTTTACTGGCTGAGACTTATCATAGATGAATGCCAGCACTGTGCGCTAGCTATTTATGATTAAAATTACATCTTTAGATGCTCCTTAGAAGCCATTAACATTAGACTGGATCAAAGAACAAAGAGGTGACTCTGAAGGACATTGCCAAGAATCTGTAAAAGTTACCTTTCATACTTACTCTATGATTATAAAATATGTCCTTTATGTCAGTTTTTCATTTCATATTTAAAAGTGTATGTTTTTTCCTTCTAAAGTTGCTACACATATCATTTCATCTAGTCATGTTTATTGTTTCACTAAAATGTACCACATAGAAAACATAAAAAGAGATTTTTCCTATTTTACTTCTTACTGAAAATTCACAAACTTTGCAATGAGTGGCAGAGTTCAAATATATGAGGTAAGCGATAGGAAGGGTAAATTTTGAACGATGCTCAAAGTAATAAATATTTCTCAATCGTCCATGGATCTCTGCATTTTTTGAAATACTATCTTTTCATGGGGACAAAGTAAGTAAGTGTCTTTCTGACATGATCCCATTCATTCAACTAGGAGGTCGGCTATTAGGAAATCCATATCCACTTAAGTCTTGGCAATAAAATGAAGAGTGCTCCCAAACCATGCTAATGACATCCACGTTCTTTCTCGTATATATTATTACCACGAATTAACCTCCCCCCCATTTAAAAAATTGCAAGATATAGGAAAGCAGCCCCAAACAGTACAACCAACCAGACTCTTAACTGTATACCAAAGTGTTATGGTTAAAAATCAGTGACTCATTCACTTCTGCAGTATATGTAGCAGCCCTAGAATCTACTGTCAGCTCTTAAAAGGGAAAAGTTATGAAGAATAATCAGAGAAATAAATACCCAGTAGATTTTGTATTCTAAATATGTAGCCCCTCCTAATAAGAAAACTTACATGAATTAGGCAGAGTAGAAATCATATAATCTAGTTTAGATCATCTGGCTGACTTTTCTCACTGCCCTGAATAGAAGAAAATCAAAAATGCATTGTCTACACATTGTGATCAGAATTATAAAGCAAAATAGAATTCTTTTTAGTAATTACTAATCAAATCACCTATGTGACACATTAAAAAGGTGGTATGAAAGTGTTAGCAAGCATGTAAGCTCAATTGCTAAGGTATAGGTTAACACACCAATTAACAGTGAGGACTTATAATTAATATCAACTGAAAATGATTCTCAATTTTATCTCCAAGTTATAATTTGGGACTTATTTTAAGAATGTGAATAGATGTTATTAACAAAGACCTAAAGGGTATAAAAAGTGACCACAGCAATTTAGTGGAAGAATGGATGCTTAGGTATATATCAGTGGTCAAGTGGACACGACATATGCATTTTAATGCACATGAAGCAGGTTTTTAAGACAAAAATTATAATAAAGACATTGGTTCACACTACAAAGCCATAATAATACACAATAAATGTTAAACTTAATTTATATTTGCTCCAAAAGTGAAATAAAGCCGGTCTCAATGAAATTGTATATAATTATCTCATATCAAATCACTTGTATGTGGTGGTTCTTCTTCCAAAAACCCATTAAAAATGACTAGTTCATCACAACAGACATTTTTTTTTTTTTTAATGATCATCAGTGAAGTTGATAAAGGTATAGGCCAAATTTGAGTTTTAAAATTAAATAATTTATTTCTAGGATTTGAATAACCATCAGTTATAATGGATCATACATAAAAGAAAAAAGTACAATTATTATTTTCTAGGAAATACTTTTACTTTCCAGTGTATATTCTTTAATAAAAAAGAAAACCAATAAAGTGATTTAATAATGAAGAAAGAATAGCTGGAGTTA
>NW_011888798.1:3773355-3777722 GCF_000151845.1 Pteropus vampyrus | reverse complement strand
CTATTCTTTGGTCCTTCTGCCATAGAGCACATCCCTATATCTGAAGTAAATGGGGTAATACAATGACAAAGATAGAAAAAGTAAGTACAAGCAATTGACAAAGAGCTGATAAGATGGGATACTAGAATTATATTAATTGCATTTTATATATACTTTAGTAAAATTAGTTGCTGTAAAAATGCAAAAAAGTACTTTGGAGCTTTATCTTTGGCCAAGTTTAGTTTAGTTTGTTTTTACTTTGGGGAAATTGCTTTGCTTTGGACAGTGGGGTTTTTAGGAAAGTTATTTTTTTTTCTTTTTCTTTTTTCAAAATTGGCCTTCGTAAGTTAATTTTAAAAAAAAGTAAAGAGAAGAAAAAATAGAAAATGAAAGAAGAGAAAAACAAATCTTTCTTCAAAGTTTACCTTGAGTAATTTCCACTGGGAATAGCTCTTTAGAGGCTGTCAACGACTCCATTTGGGCACAGTATCTGTCACCCAATAAGTACTAAATAGGCATGTGTAAGTGGAATACACTTGTGTTAAGTTTTTACATTTTTTAAAAGTTTAAATAAAACTTACAGAACTAACTTTTCAAAATATTACTTATTTTTTTCTAAGTGGAAAAGTTTATTTCTCTCATAGGAAATGTCTCTTGCCCTCTAAAAGTGTTTTCTATTATGAAAATTATACTTTTTAATCACAATAAAAACTCAAATGTAAAAAGGAGCTTTCTAGTCCAGAACAGAATGCCCTAATTTTCTGTCAAGCTTCTCTTTGTGAGAAGAAAAATAGTGGCATTTGGACTTAGATATATTTATCAACATTTGTGAAAATGTGTGATTTTATGCATGAATACAGCAAAGTTAAATTATAGTTGAAAGACCATTAAATGCTTTTATGACTTTCTGCATTTCCTACATTCTGCATTGTAAATAGCCTTTACTAAGTATCATTCACATCATTCTGCAAATCCGAGCACATAACAACAACAAAGAGAGTTAGGACAAAGTTACTCAAAAGTACAGAATAGGAATGGTTGAAGAGAATGAACAGTTTTGTTTGGACATAGAATGACCACCAATATTTTTGGTTATTCAGTCTTTCTTTGTGATTAAATGCATTTCTTTCTAAAAGAAATATCAATTTTGTACTTTTAGGTAGATACCAATCCTAATTTATTCCAGTTGAAATTCTTGTTATTTCTTGACAAAAGAAAGTGAATGAAAATGACAAGAAACAGTTTTTATATTCTTTACCAAGCCTTTCCTGAAAGCTGTATTACAATTATTTGGAAAAAGAAATATATTTATCTATAAAACCACAAATTGACTTACATTCAGAAAATATAGAAGATTAGTCAAAGAATTGTTAATATTAATTTTACTTTTTATCCAAAACTTAGATGATTCGATTTGGGCATTTCCACAATGTCACTATTGTGAAAGCAGCTCGGAAAAAGTAACATATTCTGTTGTTCACCTACAATAAAATATATTAAAGGATACTTAATTACCAGGTCTGAATTTGGCTAAGAAGTTTCTAGAACCAACCGTGCTCCAAACTGTAGGTTGCAGGTGAAAGCAAATTATAGCTTCAAGGATGTTATGGAAGCAACTATCAGACTGGCTTTGCAGGTCTGAAACTGGTTCCCTATGCCCTCTCCTCTTCCACACTTTAGATTTATGGTAGCCACAATTTCCAAATCAAAATTAAGACACACAGACTAATAAATATAATTATTCAGCATTAGGACAGAATACCTCTACTCAAGACTATTCCAGAAAATCCTCTCCTTGGCCATAATGACCTTATGAAATCCAAGAAAACTTTGTTACAAATTGTCGTCTCTTAAAGTTTCCCACTTTCAAAGTATGTCAAGAACTTGAGAATTTTCTAAAATCATTGTTAGAAATTACATATAACCCAATTTTATAAAAGGAGATATTTAGGTAGCTTTAATCACATAGGAAGCAGGGTTAATATCTTGCTTTATAATGCAAAAAGGCTATCTGACTGGATCATACCTGCATGCAAGTATCTCAAGTTAGGGACTTAACAAATGGTACTAGAAGTGATTTCATTGTTTGCAACTATGATAGTGATGAACAAGCTAATGAAGAGAAGTGCTTAGCATGCATACATGACTGTTTTAAAATCAAAAGCACACATTAAGCTCTCTTGTGTGAAAATAACAGAAGTAAAACAGACGTGCTCTAAGTGATGTGCACTGTGAAGTACTTCAATGAGAAATTCAGCAGGAGAGATTAGTATTTAATGTGCTTAGTGGGATTCATAGCACTACTCTGAGGGCATTTAGAGGTTAATTTTTAAACTGCCATGATATTGACCATATTAAAATAAAAAGCAACTTCTTTTAATCTACCATTTCAAAGTCTAAAGGAAACATTTTTTTTTCCCTCCATCCCTTTAAAGATACTTTTTGACTTCAGTTAGGTGCCAATACAGGTTTCCACTGTAGGTTTTATTTAAAATAGTCTTAGCTACCAAAACATCATTCAGGTGAAATATCATCTAGCACACAGGTGCTGGAATGGACTTTAGTTTTGCCTTCGTCTGGCCTGACCCATCCAGGCACCAAAGAAACAACTATCATCATTTGTTACAACTTCTCTGTGGAAGCAGTAGACTAACTCCTCCTTAAGAATATTATTTTGGAGATAATTTAAGTTGTATCTCATATTATTCTGCTTTAAAACTCGGAAAGAATGAGGCACATGACTGCTTTTTTACTGTTTTATACAACTCAGTGTCTCCAGAGGTGGATGATAATTGTCCCTGGCATTTAACTATAATGGAGAAGAAACCTTGTTTAGAATTTTGAAAATGCAGACCAACTCAGTTGTCTGCACTATCATGCCTTTCTACTTTTAGAATAATTAGGCTCAGAATGGTTTAAACGGTTTTAATCACACCTTTTAATATATCTTTGTCTTTCATTGGGGAATAGTGGAAATGTGACAAAGAGTATTTTTATTTATTTTACTCAGTTTTGTTCTTTATATAAAAGGTAATATGAAAATGTGCCCAAGGGTTTACCCCTTTACATCTAAACAAAATCTGACTAGAAAAAGCAGATGTTTCAGTTCATAGTACTTGAGTGCCCCCTATAGGATACTTTTTATATTTTCGTTCATGTAGCTGGGTAAGCTTTTAAAAATTGTTACTCCTTAGAATTTTATTTAAAAGTAAAATAAAAATATGCATCTTCAAAATAAGCAATCTATGATATCTTTTTCCCTGATATCTTCTTATCTAAAAAGCCAAATAAAATTATCATTTTAATCACTTAGTTGTTCCTCTGTTTTCACCTAAAAATTTGAAACCCTCCTTTAAAGTTATAATTCCCCTGCTCTTCTATTGTACGTCTGCATTTATAGTATCAACTACTGTACTTTAAAATATCCATCTAATTGTTTTGTTTATGGGATATAGGTCTTTTGCTTCAAATAACAAAAGAATGAGCAATTAGCTATATTATAGAAAATAAAAATAGAATATCCTTGTGTGGGAGGTCTAATTGTTGATCCAGGTGGGAATAGAATGTTTGAACTCTTTAAATTCAAATTTAACATCTATGAATAATACTGTAACAAAAAGGAAGCATGCACTTACTTACATATTTCTGCCAGTTGGATATTAGGGGTGTGCTTCCTGGGACTTCTTGGGTTTTATAAGCCTTTTCTTATCTTTACTGTAGCTTTAGGATGAAAAGTATGAATGGGAATAAAGGACATATATTCTAACCACAGCCAAATATGTCATATTCACTGTCTCTGTATATAGATATAGATATAACAATACATACCAACAATGAGACTACTATATTCAGAGGGGCCCACTTAAGTAATAAGTTTGCAATTAGGTCCTTTTCAAAATAGACAACCAAGTTCATGTTCTGTCATGTACTTGGATCTAAAAAATGTTACAAATGGCCTTGGTCTAGGAAACACACACACACACACCAAGGTTCTGACCAAACGTTTTTGGTTTGGATTAGTTTGTTCCTGAATGAGAAACAGATGTAGCCAGCAGTATGGAAGTGATAATATATAAGTAGGCAATGAAAAGGAGACCTTAAGTTCCTTTCTTGCCTCTCACTCTTCTGCTCTCATATATTTATTCCATGCTTGTTACTTGGAAGATATGATGCTTGGTGCTAAAATCACTCCAGTGGAAATCTATGATCTCTGTTTTCCATAGTTATATATCTAATGATCTGTTTTCTATAGCTATATATCTAATGAAGAGACTATTAAAAAGTATCCTTCTAAGTGCCATAAATGAAGGTACACGTAATACAAAGTGAAGGCTTTGATAAACGTACATTTCAGTCGCCGTAGAGCTAAAAAGATTTCGTCAAGGAGG
>NW_011888798.1:3770457-3773305 GCF_000151845.1 Pteropus vampyrus | reverse complement strand
TACCAAAGTGTTATGGTTAAAAATCAGTGACTCATTCACTTCTGCAGTATATGTAGCAGCCCTAGAATCTACTGTCAGCTCTTAAAAGGGAAAAGTTATGAAGAATAATCAGAGAAATAAATACCCAGTAGATTTTGTATTCTAAATATGTAGCCCCTCCTAATAAGAAAACTTACATGAATTAGGCAGAGTAGAAATCATATAATCTAGTTTAGATCATCTGGCTGACTTTTCTCACTGCCCTGAATAGAAGAAAATCAAAAATGCATTGTCTACACATTGTGATCAGAATTATAAAGCAAAATAGAATTCTTTTTAGTAATTACTAATCAAATCACCTATGTGACACATTAAAAAGGTGGTATGAAAGTGTTAGCAAGCGTGTAAGCTCAATTGCTAAGGTATAGGTTAACACACCAATTAACAGTGAGGACTTATAATTAATATCAACTGAAAATGATTCTCAATTTTATCTCCAAGTTATAATTTGGGACTTATTTTAAGAATGTGAATAGATGTTATTAACAAAGACCTAAAGGGTATAAAAAGTGACCACAGCAATTTAGTGGAAGAATGGATGCTTAGGTATATATCAGTGGTCAAGTGGACACGACATATGCATTTTAATGCACATGAAGCAGGTTTTTAAGACAAAAATTATAATAAAGACATTGGTTCACACTACAAAGCCATAATAATACACAATAAATGTTAAACTTAATTTATATTTGCTCCAAAAGTGAAATAAAGCCGGTCTCAATGAAATTGTATATAATTATCTCATATCAAATCACTTGTATGTGGTGGTTCTTCTTCCGAAAACCCATTGAAAATGACTAGTTCATCACAACAGACATTTTTTTTTTTTTTAATGATCATCAGTGAAGTTGATAAAGGTATAGGCCAAATTTGAGTTTTAAAATTAAATAATTTATTTCTAGGATTTGAATAACCATCAGTTATAATGGATCATACATAAAAGAAAAAAGTACAATTATTATTTTCTAGGAAATACTTTTACTTTCCAGTGTATATTCTTTAATAAAAAAGAAAACCAATAAAGTGATTTAATAATGAAGAAAGAATAGCTGGAGTTACTGTTCAAATTCTGAGTGTTCCTATGGCCCATTATAATTTCTTCATTCTAATCAGCGTTATTAACACTGACAAGTTAAATAAATTAATTCATCAAGCTATAGAATGTTATGAAATCTCTCATTGAGATAAATTAAACAAAGTAGAATCAATCATTCTTACTTTCAGGTCCAAAACAACACGTGAATATTAATTATTAGGCAGTAATAATCTTATATTTACGAATTAGAGCCAAGCTTTGCATACATGTAATCAAATGTCAGATTTTATTTCTGCTAACTTAATTATTTTATTTGTGCTCTTTTTTTCTTACCATAGATGGTAACAATTCATGTACTACACGCATGTTATGTTAGGAAGAGGGCTTGTGTCTAAACAAACCAAGACTGATAGTCTGTCTCATGGAAGCGAAGTGTGTGAATGAGAGTTGGCCTGAAAGCCAGGTTGCTAGGAATTTCTGTAGCTATCATTCCAAGGTCTGCTAGAGTTCCTACCCTGCCTTTCCTCACAGAAAAGTTGCCAGGCAGCAGCAGACACAGGATAAGAAGAAGGGGTTGGAGATGGAGATGGAGAATTATTAAAGAAACATTATCAGTGCTTTAAAATTGAAACAGAGTTACTCTGGACAAAGCTGCTAAGAAAGAAAAAAAAAAATTAGATTCTTTTTATTTATCAGTCTGCCCCATTTCAAAGTCCATTTTTTACTTCTTTCCTTCAAAAGTGTACTATGACTATTTGGTAGCATGCTGTTTCAACTGGCACATGAGGATATAGGTAAAAGAAATGTGATTTTGGTGCAACTTTAATTCCCACCATTTGTGAAGTATTAAAAGGTATATACACCCGAAAAGAAAATGAAGAGTGTTGCTGTTACCTAATTAAAACCGGAAAGACAAATTATTTCCAAGCAAATTAAGTTTTTCTCTTTATATAAATCTCAGCTTATCTTAACTGTTATTATCTATAAATGCTTTAAGATATACATATTACAGTGGAAAGCACAACTGATAGTCAATTGTAACTTTCAAAGGATAAATAATTGAATCTCAATACCGATTCGATTGTTTTACATTTTCTCTGATTCTTGTTTGATAACAGTAGAAAGAAAAGAAAGGAAAGGAGTCTTTACTGAATTAGACAAACTTATCAAGCAACAATTACTTCCATAACATAATACAGACTTAAGAGACAAATCCTATTTTGTTTTCTGGATATGTCTTCAGAAGGCACAATCAGTAATAATGCAAACTGTGCACGTGGGGTGAGGGGGATGGAAAACAAAAGTGCCAAAAACTGGTCAAATTCTTGTCACTCTAATTGTATGGAAGTAGCCCTTGAGTTTCAAGTCAGTTGCTGATTGTTGCTGATGGTGCCTTTTGATCTTGACATACTTGTGGTCAAGATAATCACCACATCCCCATCTCCCGCTGCTAGAATAAAGTAGGGTTGTTTGTCACTGATTCATGGCCAGGGACACTTTGTCTGAATATTCCTGTGAATCCTTTTTCTAGCTGCTAATATTAATCTCTGTATTTTGGTCATCATTTTGCTGCTCCTTAATTTAAATTAGGAACTCTTAGATTTTGGGAGCTGGAATGAACTTTGAAATCATCTGTTCCAATTTACCACATTTTGCAGATGAAAAAACTTAAAGACAGGAAAGATAACTACTCAGGTCATACATTTTATTAAGGTCAGAGACAGGCTTTTAAATTAAGTTTTCTGAATCTCCTATACTACGTAGTGAGTTTCA
>NW_011888798.1:3751264-3767332 GCF_000151845.1 Pteropus vampyrus | reverse complement strand
TAATGAAGAGACTATTAAAAAGTATCCTTCTAAGTGCCATAAATGAAGGTACACGTAATACAAAGTGAAGGCTTTGATAAACGTACATTTCAGTCGCCGTAGAGCTAAAAAGATTTCGTCAAGGAGGCGATACTTCAAATGACTCTTGAATATTTTTCACTAAGAAGAAGAGTGAGGGATAACCATTCTAGCAGAGGAAACAGCGTATGTTAAGGCACAAATTTCTAGATAATAAAGTGAGAGATGATTATCCATAATCTACAATGATCAGAAGTTATCAGATAATGTAGTGTTTTGTAAAGCATATTTTCACTTTAGTTTGGAGGCAATGAAAATATCTTATCTGAACATATCAATAACTCTCCAGGAAAATATAAATCCATCGAATATGTAATTGTGTTACCTGAGAGCCCATTACATTTATATCTCTACATAAATCTGCTAGGCTTATATCTCTCATTTCTCCATTTCTCACAACTGAAGCAACCTAAATTCTAGATTCTTAGCCCAGATTGTAAAAGTAATCATTTATCTATTATAGAATAATTTAAAGAATCCTAGACTAGTTAACCCAACAATCTAGTACCAAGTTTCCCGGGTTGCTTATTCCAATTTATAGATTCACTTCTAACTTCTCTCACATACAATGTAAATGATTTGGGCCAATTACTTAAATTTTTCAAACTATTCCACCTTAGAAGATTAGAGATAATAACATTAGGTTTTCCAACTATACTAATTACTGGATCATGCTGATATCTGCTGTCACTCTGCTGGGCACTTCCTTGTGTCCACTCATGGGATTTTCCAGGTAGCCTGTTGCAATGTGACTAATCTATTTAATGGCTAGTCTATTTAATGATGTCACAGATCCACTGTCCATTAACTTTCATTCTATAACTTTCATTCACTTCTGCCCCTGAAAAAGCAGATTGACTTAGTTGAAGAAAAAAGATATAGACACATTAAAAAAAGATAACCAGAGACGAAAGGTAGAATATAGGAATTACAAAATTAGAAGTATAAAGTAAAAAGATAAGCACAATAGATTTTGGAAAAAAATTCTGCTGTTGTAAAGGAAACTATCAGAATTTCAATTAAACCTCAAAATAAATCTGGTATTTTTAACAATAGAGAAATTGTAGATTCTTTCTGCATGACAAATATAACATAAATATAAAAATCACACTTGATCTATTATTTCAGGACAATAAGAATAATCTAGTTACAGTATATCAGAATTTTTTAACAAAAATATGATATGGAATTTTAGAAAGAAGGTGAAACTTTGCCAAATTTCTTCCTCTATACAAAAGTAGGCAGCTGATAAATGCTATCTTATTTTTAGTGTTTTAAAAATGTAAATACTTTTAAGATTGTACTGGCAACTATCTATATACTGTATATAGCATATTTATATAAATTCCAAATTTTTAAGGAAACAGAAGTAAAGAAAACTTGATTACTAATGAGTAAGAGAAACACATAGAAAGAGCAAAGAAATAAGAACAAATGTACCTGTTGTCACAATAAATGTGAATGCATTAAACCTTCCAATTAAAATGCATAGATCCTAAGATTGAACTTTTAAATCCATCTTATCTTTTTTATTTAAATATTTTTGTTCAAAAATATTTTTTGAACACCTTCTATTCAGCAAATAGAAGGACCTGAAGATGTAATGGTTAACGAGAAATTTATAGTTCTTTTAAAAATAAAGAAATATTTCATGATTAAAAAAAAGAGGCTTATATAAGCCTAAATAAATCAAGGATAACAATAATAATACCAGAAATAATTTAATTCTAAGGTAAAAGCAGAAATTAATAAAAAGAGGATGTAATATAGTGACAAAGATAGATAAACTTAATCATCATCTCATACATATATCTTTCAATATAGTTTAAAATGCAAAAACATAAAATAATAATCAAAATAGGAAATATTAAACACTTCAAATATTTTATGGCTTTTAAAGGTAACATTTATTTGTTCAGAATTTGTGAAATGTGGTACACATCATTTTGATTTTTTTCAATGAAAACTCATGCTATGTGTCTGAAAATAAAATATTATTTCTTCCTAATTTACCCTAAAATATAATACAATCACCAATTAAATTCCAAGATGATATCATCATTTGGGACTTGACCAAACGATTTTAATATTAAGTTGGAAAAATAAATACATGAGAATAGCCAAGACAATATTTATTAACAATAGTAAAGAGGGGATGGACTTCACAATAGAAAATAATCAGGAAAATGAGAAGATATACCAACTAAAGAGTATATAAATGACATAGAAATCAACAGAAAGGCCAATTAAAAAGAATAGAAATTTCAGAAGCTGCTTAAATTGAAATATACAATATAGCATACAGATAGTTTCAATACAGTATGCAAAAGATACTTGAATAATTTGCTAATTACTAATAGTATTTTTATATAAATATCAACACATTCTCTACTTTAAATGGCCACATATTAAAAAATGGTTTAAAAAAATTTTCGTAAAAAAACAAAAACAAACAAACAAATGAAAAAGCCCACAGTCAGGTACAATAGAAAAGACTTCGTAGAATGCCTTGCAAAAAAATCTAAAGCTGAGTTTAGGACTTTCTTAAATATATTAAAGGCAGAAACAAATTGGATAATCATTGGGATCGTATATGGCCAGTCTCCAAAAACTGCATTAAGGGTGTAAAGAAGTTGGTAGGAAGACTAAATTAATGTCTTGCCTTAGTCATTATTGAGAAGACCTTAGAAAAATTCCAACTGTTGGCTAAATATACAACCTGTAGTTTCAATTAGCTACTCAGTCCAAAGACTGCCAGATTGCAGGCCATTATCAACTTGGAATATCCCAGAACTTGGGAACTATAAATTTTATTTTCAGTTTCAAAATTTGCTGAACAGAATCAGTAAATAACTGGAGGAAAAGCAAGTAGGTTTTTATATGAAGAATGTCTATTAATGGACTTCAGTATTTGAAAGCGTACATGAAATAGGGAATTGAATGTAATTGCTTTTTCAACTTTTCTTTCAAAAGGCCTTTAAAATGTTTTAATTCAGAGGCAACTAAAATGCCATGGCAAGGCTATAAGAAGGCTTATCTTTCCCTAGAAACAGACCGTAAGTGATAAAAGTACACATTTGATAAATAATATCATTCTCTTAATGGTAAAGTCTTCCGGAATCAAGTCTTCACTTTATTTGAAGTTATACTTCAGCATTCTCTTGACACGTTCTGTTTTTTCACTTTTGTTCACAGTTGATCCTTTTTATTTTCACATATAAAATAGTCGAATGCCCACTGTGAAAATAAACTATAAGAATCAGTCTTTAGAACTGAGTGAGTAAACAGCAAATGATAAATCTATTTTATTATGGGAAGAGCAAGGTCACTGAGGGCAAGAAACAAAGCAATATTTATATAATAATGGGCTCCAACCTTTCGATATTGACCTTGAAATTTACCTGGAAAACACCATTAGTGAAAGAGAGCACTGGAGTAGGAGCCAAAAAATTTGTTTTTAAATTATAGATCCATTAATATGACCATAGACAAATAATTTAAAATTTTGACTCTCAATGTTCTTCTCTGTGAACTGAGAATAATATATATTTGACTGAATTATTAGTATAGTTACATGAAATAATGAAAAAGAATGCACTTAGTATAGTGTTTGGCACATGGTTGAATTCTGGGCTAGAAATGCTTCTTGAATCTAAAGTCACTAGACACATCAAGCCATCTATTACTTTAACTAAACACACACACACACACACACACACACACACACACACACACACACACGAGAGTCAAGCTTTTAGTCACAAAATTAAAAGATCATTAGACCGCCCAGAACTCTATAAAAAAATATATATTTTTGCTCCGTCTACCACACATTAAAGACCAAAGATACTAATAACTGTCTAGACAAGTCATGGTTTTCAAACATGAGTGCACATTAGAATGCCCCAGGAACATTAAAATACTACAGATGCTAGCTCACCTAGGGTTCTAAAATCACTATTCCAGGGTAAGGCACTGTCTGGATAATTCTAATATGTTCTTTGTTAGAGAACAATGAATGAAGGTAGGAAGATATTAACCAAATATAATGAAACAGTGGGGTGGGGGCAAAATACTCACTTAAGAAAGATGTAGGAACCTGACAGAATTATGACAAAGTTTGTATACAATGAAGAATTCAGAATTGCAACTGCAAGTATTCTTTAGATAAAAATTACAGAAGTGGAAGGAGGAATAAAGGAGAGAAGAACATAACTGACAGCAAACATTACCTTATAAATTGAATTAACCTATGATACCTATTGCCCCAAGTAGTGGTACAAAAAGAGATTCAGCATACACAGAAAACAGTTTATTCAGCGCATCATGCATTAATGCTCCAGATTAAATGAGACCAGGTAAGCGCCTATATAATTATCACTATTTCAATTCATAAGAGTTAAAGAATAATCTCTTGACAACAATTTCTGGTTCTGTGAACATACCAGAGACTGGTTATGAACAGTCATTGCCTCATGATGCTGTGGTAAAGATGGTCTCCTGGCTTGAGGAGGTTACTGTTTGGGGAGACTGAAGCTTGGATGCCTCCACTTTTAGGAATCCTAGTAAGCCAGAATTTTGTTTAAAAAGCTGGATTTTTTTTTTCTCCAGTGTCCTGAGCTGTAGTATACGCTGCTGCTTTTTGCCAGCATGTTCATGGTTGTGCCACTTTATTTGAAGTTATACTTCAGCATTCTCTTGACACATTCTGTTTTTTCACTTTTGTTCACAGTTGATCCTCTTTATTTTCACATATAAAATTTGTATAGGAAGTTGTTCAGCTCCCATTTATCTCTTGCACATGGCCAATCCAAGAGAATGACATTAAGATGAGCATTATGTCCATGCTAACAGACTGGTAGCACCCAAGGTGTTTCTGGAAAGTACAATATCCACTTTTCCACCTCAAATGAAGCAAGATGCAAAAGCATTAACAGACAAACATCATTTTAGAACTGGAAGGATCCCTAAGGACCTTCTGTTGGAATTCCTCATTTTAACAAAATAAATAAAAATATCCAAGATTTTATGAGAATTTTCCAAGTTTATATAGCGAGTCAGTAACAGAACCGACACAGGCATTAGATGCTATTCAATTCAACACCACATTAATGTATACCACATTGCTTCTTCACTGGTAAATATGTATAAGGGATAATGAAATTAAGTTTTTCAAGTAAAATGTCCTTTCTTATTAAGCATTAAAACCTATTAGTGAGGACAAAGTCCAAACACTAGTATTTAATAATAGCTTGAAGTTTCAAGAGAACTTTCTACACATAAGAATGCGGCAGATTGACTGACAGGGTTATTACAGCACTGAGACATCCCTAACAAGAACTAGATTTGAATAGAGTATATGGCAATTATTATGAGTCAGTGGCTAATGAGGCATTCTCTATTCTAAGGAAGAATCAGTTCTGGGAGTCTTTAGTAATACTGATAAAGCTGTATGTTCACACCAAAATCTGATATAGCTTGTTCTGTATTTGGCCTTGTTTTGCTGATAAAATATCTATTTTACCACAACTATAGATTTTTTTTTTTTTTCAGTGTGGCTAGATTTCATGAATTATGTCTGGACCAACAAAATAAATCAGTCTTCTCTGATATGTAGTCTGTCCTATGTAATTTTCCATCCAAGGAAAGGCTTAAAAAATATTGGCAATAGTCAATATGGCTTCAAAGAAAGATGGTGGCAAATGACACTAGTGTGATTATAGTTGACATATAATTGTGATATTAGTAAAAGGGAATTTGTCCCTGTAGTGTCAATCTAATAGATCAAACATATTTTCCAAAACTATCCATAATTGCACAAACTTTTATTTAATTCTCAACTTTTCAATCTGACTTATCTCCCCACCAATCCACTGCAATTGACCATTGAAGTCACCAATCTTTCTAGTTTTTAAATTCAATCATTGCCTTATATTCAATCTCTGTACATTATTGAAATTCTTTCCTCGATTTCTATAAAACTCTCTTTATTCATTATTTTCATACTTCAGTAATGGCTTTTTTCTTCCTAGATTCGCTTTTTTCTTCCACTATTTATGCACTGGTACTCCTGGATGGGCATAGTCAGATCTTTTTCTTTTCTTTTTCCCTTTTTACTTGAATTATGCTCTTTAGTTATTATTATCATTTCCACATCCATGGGCTTGCATATTTCTGCTGATTTTTACATAGGCTAAATATGGTCTAATCATTTTTCTTTGTTACTCTGTATCATCTATCTATCTTTCTAGCTATTGAATATATATTCCTATTAACATCTTTAGGACAGAAATTTTTCCTAATCTAATTATTTAACTTCCTATTCTGTGTTTCTCACATTCCCTATCACAGAAAATATCTTTTATGTAGTTCCTAAGCCAGACACACAGAAACCATCTTACATTTCTCTCTATCTTTAACCCTACATTCAATGGATGAAATGAATAATAAACATTTGTTAATTCTATTATAAGTATAGCTTGCATATATTCTTTACACTTTATACTCACTGCTACTACCTTATTTTGACTACTCATCATTGCTCACCTAGATCCTAAAATAACCTCTTACCTATTTTCTTTTGTAGGTTAGTTTTTTCAAACTGGTCATCTACATTACTGTTCATATTATCTTTTACTCTATGAGACAAGCTGAGTGAGATGCTCAAGCTCAGATTCTACTTTCATTATTTACCCATTGTGTGGGAGTCACTTACATCCTCATCACCTCACTTTTTTCATCTGCAAATGGGAACAATAATATTTACTGGAATTATTAACATATTCTCTGACTTCTAGAGCTAGAAAAAAACTTAGTGATCACCTCATTAATCTATAGATAAGGATTCCCATCAATTGGGAATCAATTGATACCTCATCAATCTATAGATAAGGAAAGAGTTAAATATCCTTTGTTTGCCCAAGATCACAGGGTGATTTAAAGTAAAAATAGAAATTCATTGGTGATCTTCTGGCTTTCATCCAATGTTTTTTTCCATGTAACGGCAGACCTTTAAATAGTATCATATATATTCTATTATGCTATTAAAGACGTAATGAAGAGGACATTCTCAATACTGCATGATGAAACATTGTAAGTATTTATTATTGAACAGTACCTGTATACAATATATTTTTAAATAATCACACTAAGCTGAGAGCTGCGTCTCAGTCCATCAACTTTTGTCTTATTGTTATGTTTAGATTTTGCCCAGTGAATGCCAGAATGTTACATATACCTTTTTCTTAGTGTACTGGGTGAAAACAAAAGTAGACAAAGCCTTCTACCTAATGAGTGAAGCTTGCCCCAGCATGCTGAAAGATCTAGGGATGCATCACTCTGCATAGCCTTGCCATTGGCTGGTGTGTAGTAAGATGCATTTTTTCTCTACGTTCTCAAGGTCATTTGACAAGAGATTGTTTTCAGTGTTTATTGTATTTTGTATACTAGGGATAATCAACGTACTAATAATATCAACCTTCATTGTATTTGCAAACAAAATTTGCCGCCAGTAGGGAATAGGTTCAGGAGAAACGCAGATACAATAAATAATTCACTTGGAGTTCTCACTGAATCTCCCTGCCTTGTTGAGTAATGTTTCTTTATTCTGAAATCCCCTCTTCTCCCAACACACACACACTTCTTATGGTATTACTTTAAGCCAAAGCTGCTAGAACATACTGTTTGTTAATATAGTTTCAAAGTGGAAATCTAGCGTCAAAGATCATAAAGATTAAAAATGATGTGAATATTTCTTCTCCTCATCATTGTCATCATCATCATCATCATCATCATCATCATAATCATCATCATCACTATTTATTAAATAGTATGTACTTCACTTTGAACTAAGTAATTTACATGTACTTATGTAAGTAACCATCTTAATGTAAGTAGTATGCATATTTCCATTAAAAAAAAAAAGAAAACTAAGACAGATCAGATATACTGAGTGTGGACCTGCAGTTAGTAAATGATGGATGATAGAAAAGGGTTGGAACCATTTCAGACTTTTAACTACTATGTTTTAACTGCCCCTTTCTCTCCTTTTATCCATTCCCAATAGTAAAGTATTTGGTTATTTGGTGGAAAATAAAAGACAACTTTTAGAAGGAATTTATCTCACAAAAATGATTTTTAATTCTACTCACAGGAAGATATACATTATAGCAGCGTTTAAAAATTACAACATTTTAAAAAATGAAAATACAAAAAATAAGTGCTTAAATAAAATATGGTGCATTAATTTTATTAAATAACAAGTACTTTTAACTATTATGAAACTTTCTTAGCAACATGAATAATGTAATGATATAATAAATGAAAAGTGTGAAATAGTTATATCAATGTTAAAAATATAACCATTGAGATTACATTGGATATTTAATGATAGTAAGTGAAGAGAAACATAGAATAATGACATGCAGGAAATATATTCTGGCTGGATATTCTTCCTTTTTGTTATTTTTGATACACTTAAAATATATTTTTTGTAATAAATACTTTTAAAATGTAAATGTTGACTTGATAGTTATAACAGGTGATAAACATTTAACAGATTTTCAAAGAAAAGTGATATTTAAAATGGAAATATTTTCTTAGAGATATCAATTCTTACATCTTTTTCACAAAGACAAGAAAATTACTCTGAGTCCTGTTGTAAGTCATTGTTTTGTTTTAATGGCTCTTTGTTTTTAAATCTTCTTGATTCAGAGATTGAAACTCTTCATTACTTTTAAAAAGTGCTGGAAATCAAGAGGATTTTAAAGTTTACATTGGTATTGAGGGTCTTTGAAATAATAATTCACATTTCTAATTTTCACAAATAAATCAAGGTTATTGTTTTAAAAGTGTTTGTGTTCATTGTCAATTGACCCCTATTTTGAGAATGCAATTTTTCAGCAAAGTAGAGTAAAACAATTGGTTTTAAAAAGTGGTATGAAAAGTTTTATGAAATAAAAATCCAGAGATTTGATATTTGTCAATTTAGGTAGTATATCATTTGCTAAAAGTCTCTTCCATCAAGGTATCCTCAGATACTTACAAGTGATTGATCTTCCCCAAATGATTTCAATTACCCACATACAACTTTGTATTGAATTGTCCCTGTGTGAACCCAGAATATATTTGTCAGAGAGAAAGACTTGATAGAGTGTTATTATTTGATGAAGTATTATTACTAGATGAAAAACTATTACTTGATAGAGTAACAATGTGTATCCTAAGATGTGATCTTTGGAATGCCATATATGATTGACAAAGAAACCCAGATCTAGAGTAATGTGGATAGATACAAAATTTCCAAATCATAAGTTTTTCTCTGATGAACATTTGCATTCCCATGCTCTACTTAGGTTGCATTCACTAACAAATTATTAAGCCTAATCCAAAGGAAACCAAAATACCAATTGACTATTCTAGTCTCCTAATATGGCTTTTTAAAAAGTGTTAGGTAAACTTAGTCAAGGCTGACGATAATATTTGAACATCTTTATTTTCTGTGTTCTGAGTTTTATCTTATCCCATTTACCTGCTTTTAAAAATTCTTTTTAAAAATATAAAAAAAAAATGTTATTTTTAAAGAATACAATTCAGTGTTTTCAAAGTGAAGAGTAACTTCTCAGCTTTTTGCAACTATCATCATTATCTAATTTCAGAACCTTTTCATCACCTCAAATAGGCCCCATATCCATTAGTGTTCATTCTTCACTTTTTCTGACTTCAGGCCCCAGCAACCACTAATTTACTTCCTATTCTTATGGATTTGACTATTCTGGACATTTCATATAAATGGAATTATACAGTATATACAGCCGTTTGTGATAGATTCTTTTGCTTAGCATAATGTTTTCATAGTTCATTCTTATTTTTTCAAAAATACTTTGTAGTTTTCAGTATCCAAGTCTTGTACTTCTTTATTAAATTCATTCTAAGTTTTTTATTTTATTTTGTTTGTTATTGTTTCTCACTAGTGTGTAGAAATACAATTAATTTTTGCATATTGTTCTTGTAGCCTGCACATTTTCTGAGTCAATTCATTTGTTCTAATATAAATTTTGTGAATTAATTAGAATTTCTCTGTATAGATCATGTCATCTATGAAAAGAGGTAGTTTTACTTCTTCCTTCCCAGCCTGGATGCCTTTATTTCTCCCAATCCCTTGCCTTATTACTCTGACTAGAACCTCCAGAACAATGCTGCATAGAAAAATCTGTTGTCAGCTTTTATTGATGATGCCTTGTATGTGATAAGTTGGATATCTCTTGCTGATTTCAAAATGCTTTCTTTGTTTTTTCAAAGTTTGATTATGATGTGACTACGTGTGAAATTTTTTTGAATGAATCCTAATTGCACTTAATTGAGCTTCTTATGTGTATAGGTTACTGTTTTTCATCAAACAACAATCCTGGACTAATCCTCTAAAGTGTACGTGTTTTGTCATATCCAGCAACTTAAGTCTTTACTCAAGTACCTTATAGTTCAGCTAATGACTGGAAAGAGACTTCCTTAAATGCCTTGGACTAGAATGTCTCCCATCCTTTGCCAAGATGCTCTATGTATTTGTTGGTATATATCTTCAATGTTCTAGTAGAGAGTATCCAAGTCTACCTTTAGCTTTGTTTTATTTTGTTTTGTTTCTTTCTACTTGTGCAGAGCCTCAAGTCAGGTGGAGGAGAGAGATTAGGGCCTTCTCATTTGTTCTTGTACATCCATTTTGAAGTTTTTCAAAAACCTTTATAGATATCTAGCACCCTAGCTTTGACTTTTAAATTTCTTGGATAGCTTTTTGTTTGCTCTAGCTGTTATCACCACCTCGGAGAACTCTGATATTTTAAAAATGTAGCTTTTATTTTTGACAAATAAATAATATTCACAATGAATGAACTTTGATTTAGGTCAAAGAAAGTCGAGACCTATAAGTGGGAGTTATCATGGAACCGCCAGATATGTCTAGTAATGACTATTCTCTGAGAATAGGGCTTTTCGTGGAGCTCTTTATGGAAAAAAGATAAAATAGAATTTTTTCCTCACAATGAATGAAATGTTACAACCAAATGGATTAAAGTCTTACATGTCAAATTATATTGAAAAACTCAACCAAAAATTTAGGTTATTATCTTATAATTTTAGAGTCGAGAAAGTTTTTAAAATAAAAAACGAAAAGCCTTAACTATAAATTATAAACTATAAGAAAATAATTTTCTCATCGAAAAATTAAAAATTTTTTCATCAAAACACACCTTAAAAATAGATACATTATAACCTTTAAAAATATATTTCAATTAACATAATTGAAAAAGAGTTGGTAAAAAAAGGACTCCAGTCAAAATTAATAAACTAAAGCTGAGTATCAAAAATATTAATAAATATAAATAATAAATAAAAATGTAATTTTATAAATATTATATAGAGCAAAAATACCTTTATAAAATGTTAGAAACAACTGAAGTCAATTTAGAAATACACGAAGTATAGATAAAGCTATAGAAAGAGAAAACAGAGAAATAATAAATTTGAGATTCGCGAAGTTTTTTCTTCAAGGGGTAGCAACGGAATGGAATTATGGAGGACCACATAAGTAGATGTAAGTGATTTTCAAGGCCCAGGCTTTGTGTAGGATGATGGATTTATTACATAACAACAAATTGAAAGACACAGATACATAGAAAAGGGCTATGTTCAGAGTGTGTCTTGAACTAAGGATTACAATTAATCTAATACTTTGCATCTGAGACCCATAAGAACATTGGGAAAAATACAAAGAAAAATACATGATTATGTATGCTTGTTAAAATTTAAAGATAATCACAACAATAAAAGAAATGTAATGGTTGACTTCCAAAGCAATGACAGAGAAAAAATAATGAAATTCCCACAGAAAACATGAAAAGAGGAAAGAGAAGCAAAGTAAAATCTTGGTTAGTAGCAGAGAAAAATCATAGAAATCAGTTCAAATGATGAATAATGACCCCAAATGCTAATGTATTATACTCACTTAATAAAAGCTAGAGATTTCATAATAATTTTATAATATATAATTTAGAGAGACACTAAAAAAATAAAGGGGGAAAAGTTTTGCTGTAAAATACTAATCAGAAAACATCTGGAGAAGTGATATTATTATCAGACACAATAGAATCTAAGGCCAAAAGCATTAACAAGAAATACAAAAGGATACAATTAGAGGATAAAGAGTCTAATCCCTTAAGAATGTTAAATAATGTTATAATTTCATATAGCGTACAGCCTACCTCATAATATTTATATACAATAGAAATGTAGTAATCAACCTATCTAAAATATACTCACTTACATATTGATAGATTAAATACATTAAAGATGATCAAGAACATAGAAGATGTGAATAATACTAAAAATAAGTTTGATCTAATAAGTACATATCCAAACTCATATCCTTTTATATAGAATAAAGATTTTTTTAAAAAGCACAGATACTTTACAAAAACTGAACAGGACATAAAGCATTTCTTAATAAAATACATGTTCTTTGACGTCAATAAAATAAAATTAGCTGTCAACTTCACCCATAGCATATGTTCAGAATCTTAAAAAAAAGATAAATTTACAATATACATAAAAAGGATTCTCGCCCAGAATATATAGAAATCCTGTAAATCTGTTTTTTTGTTTTATTGAGAGATAATTTACAAATAAAATTATAAGATATTTAAAGTATACAATGTGATTATATGATATATGTGTACATTATGAAAGAATTCTCTCCATTGAGTTAATTAACATATCTATCACCTTGTTTTTACCATTCTATTCTCTTAGCAAATTTCAGTTATACATTACATGCTCAAACCTTACTCTTCTTATAACTAAAAGTTTGTACCCTTTTACCAAACTCTATTTTCTCTATTCCTCAGCCCCTGGTCACCAATTTTCTACTTTCTGTTTCCATGAGTTTGACCTATTTTTTTTAATTCCACATATAAGTGATACCATGTAGTATTCATTCTTCTCTGTCTGGTTTATTTCACTTAACATAATGCCCTCAAGCTTTATTCGCATTTGTGAATGACAGAATTTTTTTCTTTTTTTAAGGCTAAATTCTATTTCATTGTATATATACACTTCATTTTCTTGATCCGTTTATCTGTCTATGGATACTTAGGTTGTTTCCATACTTCGGCTATTGAGAATAATGTTGCAATGAACATGGGAGTACAGAAAACTCTTTGCAGTAATGGTTACATTTCTTTGGATATATACCTAGAAGTGAGATTGCTGTATTCTATGATAGTTTTATTTTTATTTCTTGAGGACTCTCCATATTGTTTTCCATAGTGTCTATATCAGTTTACATTTCTACCAACAGTGTACAAGGGGTTTTTTTTTTCTCCATCTTTGCCAGAATTTGTATGCAACAATATTTTTAAATTGACTGAATGGGTATATACTGACTGTATATTAGTGATTACTTCAAAAAAGAAAGAAAAGGCAACAGGTTGTAGAGAACAGGAAAAATTTTAACTATTTATTTATGAAAATGAATACAAAAAGGACAAATGAATATTGTCAAATCAAGGTGTAGGCTTATTATATAGTCTGCATTTTTAGTTTTCTCCATTTTTCAGTTGCCTGTATTTATTTTTGCAAATTAAAAAAAAAGAACCAAAATCTTAGTTTGAGATTACACACACACACACACACACACACACACACACACACACACACACACACCATCATCTGTCTACAATTTCTACCCCTTGTTTTTTGTTGTTGTGTTTTCCTGACAAGGAAAAGTCACATATAAATGCAAGGGTCATCAGTAGATCAGTTCACCTCCCTAAGACTTTAGGAATTGGATTAGGTGATTTCTTAGGTCCCTCCTAGCAATATGATTCTATAAAATCCTGCATGAAGCAGCATATTTCTTTCACTACAAAGAGAGCCTCACATAAAAATTAATAATAGGTTCTTTCCTCATTGTAGACTGCTTTATTTTTATTATCTTCATATAATACCTGACCTGTCTGTGTATGCCAAATACTGCTGTGAAAATGAAAAGACCCTTCTAAGTGCTTAGCATCCTTATAGGATTCATGGATGTAAAGGTGTTTAAATATTACCAGAACTGCATTGGAATAAATAACTTTCACCTTGACTGTCTTTAGAAAGCAGAATTGGTTTGTCAGCACTCTAGGTAAGTATTTGAGTGAAAGAAAGTTTAAAGATAAACTTGGGGAACAACAACTTAACAAACAAAAGAAACAAAACAACGAACAGACAATCAAAACCCACATTTGCTCCTTATTTGTGAATCTGGGAAAAATGGAAAGAATTGTTCTCATGACTTAAAATAATTGGATGAGTTAAAAGTTTGGGATAGAGTAGAATTACACAGGAAAAAAACAAGCTAGTATTATGCTTCTTTCTCCTTGAGAGACAATATCACATGATGATCGAAAGAGAACAGGTTTTTATTGCACAGGAGCATAAGGAGGCTGTAGTATGCTGGAAATTTTCTAGATCTTGATCCAGGTATTAATTACATGGTGTTTGCCTTGTAATTATTGGTTAAATTATACAATTAAGTCTTATGAACTATACTAAATAAAATCTTAGATAGATATGCATATCTATTGATTACATATTTATCTAAGACTTCTTTGTAAATTAGTTCATAGGACACAACTGTATAATTTTCCAAGTTCATTTTTATCATAAAAAGGTAAAATTTTATTACATATATATATATATCAAAAAACTTATATTGATATATATGCACATCTATCTTTTTAAAAGATTGTATGGAAACTACTCCATAGGTCATAACTATATAATTTACCAAATTACATTTTTATATTAAACAGACAAATTTTTATAATAAATAGATATGCATAGTGACATAAGCATATGTATGTATTAAAAATTTTTAAAGCATGTTTCAGATTTTTGAATATTAAGAAAGAAAATGAGCAATATTAAATGTCGATGCAGTAGCAAAACAAGGTGAATCACCACACGCTGTTGGTGAGAATATAAATTGATAATATTAATAAATTGGTAAAATTTGGTAAAATTGGCATCATTTAATGCAATTAAAAATGTGTGTAGACTTTAGTGCATCAATTTCTCCCAGAAATTGTACTCCTGAATGCACCCATTGTATAACCACCTTTCTGAATGTCAAAATTAAATTGCCTGTCAATTGAATTTTAGTAACCTGGTACTGAGGAAGAGGGAGCTGCAGTAATCAGGAAAAGATTAAATATACCATTACCTGATCCTCAGCTTTAGCAGTCTTAAATGCTTCCTTATATATAGAGTCGTAAACAAAATTAATTGTAGAATACAATAAAGAATCAAAAGCATTTATTTGAGCAAAAAGGAGCTGCAGCCCAAGAGAAACAAATTCAGATAGCAACTTAAATAGTGTTCCATAGAGACAAAGGGGAGCTTGTCTTTTAAAGCAAAAGTTTCCACCAGGTTCTCAATTAGCTCAATTTTATGTAAATGAGATATCCAAGTTATACAATTCTGATTGGACAGGGCAGGTCTCAGTCCTTTGGTTGGAAGCTGCAATTAGAATTTCCCTCCAGAAGTTTACTAAGACTGTGTAAACAATCAGGGCACAGTTCAGGAAGCTGAGAGTTAAGTCTGAGGTTCTTCCAGTTATACAGAGTGCATGAGAAGACCTTGTCAGCAAATTCTCACTAGGCTCTTATTATATATAAATCATGGGCACTGAGTTGACCACGGGGAGTTCATCTCAGCAGATAAATTCCTTCTCAGGATCCACAGAGTCATACCCTAGATAACCACTGTGATAAACAATGAACCACATATGTGAAGGTGGTCCCATTGTTACCAGCATCTTGTTTTCTTTCAATTTCCCAGGATGGAACTCAAGAGAGAGACCACAAAAAGTGTTCAGGCAAGAGGCAAAGGTTTATTAAGCTTGTGCAGAAGAGGAAGCAACACTGAGAAAGGAAAGGTTCAGGTGGCTCCTCGAGAGAA
>NW_011888798.1:3744583-3750474 GCF_000151845.1 Pteropus vampyrus | reverse complement strand
CTCTAGAAATACTTATCAATGCAAAAGACTAAAAGACTTAAATCTACATTACAAACTTACCCTTGTTTTATTGTGCTTTTCCTGGTAACTTCCCATAACTAACCCCTCCCTTCACACCCCCAACATCTTTGTCTTCACATAAAGGTGATATTTAAGGTGGTAGCTTCAATCATTTGGCAAGTTATTCGATTTTCTTGGGTCACTCTCATGGATACAGGAGGTATACATGTTATTAAAATTCTGTTTGTTTTACTCTTGTTAATCAGTCTTTTATTATAACTAAGTTTCAGCCAAGAACCCAGAAAAGTAAGGGACAATTATTTTTTCTTCCCTGCAAAACAATAAGCTATAACACATTGTCTGGGTGTGTCTTAGGCTGTACTATCTAGTTTGTTTAAGTGCACTTCATTATGTTTGCACAATGAGGAACACATCTCAGAACATCTCCCCTTGTTAATCGGCGCATGAATATAATAGCTAATTTATTTGCCTTCCTGTTTCACTAGGCTCTAAGCTTTGCCAAGCCAAGAATTAGGTCTCTTTAACAGTCGTATTGTTGCCATTGGGGCAATCCAAATTTGAAGTTGCCCTGGTGTTGCTGAGGGGACTTCGGTTCTTTCCGCTGATGTAGTAGTTACAGATTAGTGAGGTTTAGAAAAAATAAGATTTATTAAAGTACATCTCAAAGGAGAAATAGAGTACACCTGAGATGGCCACAGCACAATAGAATTCAGGAAGTAAACCTTATATTGTGGCCATAATGGGTTATTACAGGGACGGTGCTAGATAATTGGCATGTGAGGTCATTTTCATTAACAGTTGGCTGTAATATAACTCTTTGTCTACCTCACATGCAGTTACCAAGAATTCAGTCTATTATAATTAAATTTATGCACTTCCGGGCATATGTATTATATTATAATGATGGTATAACTTACTGTTGGAGCGATCAGAGTTCTGAAAGCAAACCTCTAGGTCCTTTACACTGCCGAAGAAATGAATTTCATCTCAGTGAACATGAGAAATATTTGTTTACTGAAAGCACATTATGAAGTAGAAGACAAGTCATACCTAAAACTGGCTAACCATGTGGAAATGAGGTTACATACCCCTAAGGGCGGGGTATGGGTTACAGCCAGGGAAGAGGGAGAGCTGTAACCCTGGGGGAGGGAAAGGTCACATTATATTTGGGGCTGTGATGGGTGATTACAAAGCCGTTCTTAGGTGACTGGTAAATGAGGTCATTTTGACTGACACTGGGCTGTTATATAACACTTTGCCTAGTGTGCATGTGTTTACCCAGAATTCAGTTTAATTAGATTCATGAACTTCAGGAATAAACATAGTATTATAATGACCTTCTGTGCAGGCATCTGTGGCCAGGTTAGGCCAATAAGACTATGGCCCTCCTGTCCTTTGTCTCCGGGGATACAGGAAGAATTCTCTAACTACCAATAGGGTGTTCTTTAGCGGTTTCTCGGCTGGGCCCCTATTCCTTTGTTCTCTCATGTCTGACTAGCTACCTAACATAAGGAGGCTAAGGTCGAGGAAGGACAGTATACCTACAAACTGTGAGAGCACTTGTGGCTGGACTAACCCACTGTTTATTTCTGTGTTTTTTACTTTCTGGTATTTCAGGATGTAATGATAATCTTTAACGTAAAATAGGCGTTTCAGAGAGGTCCCAAGAGAGATCCCTGGGCTGGGCCTTCATTCCCCCATCCATCATGTGTACCTAAATTCCTAACACTAGTTTGGACTAACAGCCACAAGAAGAAAGTCCATAGCACAGTGTTAATCATTATAAGAATAGCTTAGACTAGGTTTATTAGACTGTGGGAAAAATAACCAAGACAGCAGAAATAATAATATCATACAATGAGTAAGGGTCATAAAATATATAGCTTCTACTCCTGCACATCATGATAATCTAGTAACATGCATTGTTATAATGTTTTTAAGCCCCAAAGCAAACAACCAACCGAAACCAAGGGTCGTGATTTAATGTATAATTTTGATTTAATATGTAGCCCCAGCACTCTATTCAGTTTCTTCACAGCATGCCCCATAAGCCTTAGCCCTTTCTCTTATTAGTCATTAACCCCCTGAAGCAGCCAGAAACAATGACCTTGCCTTGAGTAAGGGTCACAAGATATGAGTTTCTGTTAAGCTAAATATCATGGCCTACGTTATCTTTCAACTCCTAAGCCCTAAAACAGAACGACCTTCTGACAACATCTTGATGAAATCAGACTGAAAAACACCAAAGCCAACCTCAAGATCTGAAATAATGATTTGCCGCCTTTACCTCATCATTGACCAATCAGCAAGACATGTGACCCAAACTGATTGCTCATAATGACACATGATTTTTGCTCTGTAAAACCCCTTGTCTATAAACTATGGAGAAGTTCAAGCTTTTGAGCATTCTGTTCTCCTGGGTGGTGTCATTCATAATAAAATAGCCAATCTCTCTCCGCTGCAATTCTCAGTGTTCAGTGTTTGGCTCCTAGTGGAGGAACTCTTTCTGTTGGGTAACAATAAGTTCTCAGTAAATTATGTATATAATTTTGGAAAATATATTGGCAGAAGCCCGGTGGAACATGGAGTTTAATGTGGCTTTGGTTCATTATAGCCTCCAGGGGGCAGTGCTTCCAACACATAAGGAGAACAGTGGTGATGGAGGTGGAGAACAGTTCATGTACCACCTGGGCAAATTGTCCCAATGGTGGGTCCCCTGGGATTGGTAAAGTGTCCTCCTTGTAGCTTTATAGACAGGAGAGGCCTTAGCAGGGACATCGCTGAGTGGCATCGGAGAAGGCAAGTGCAGAGATGGTCCATTACACTGGGCTTGAAATATACATGAATGTAGGACACAGCTCCTGTAGGTTCCACACCCAGACATAACTGCTACAACTGGGAGAGAACTTGTAGTTGGGTGTGGGTCCTAAATAAGCAGACAATACAGGTGCAAAGAAGACAAGAGTTACTTCAGTACAAAATACAATATGTGATTTTAAAATGAAACTATATTTCCGAATAGGCAATTTTCTTCAGTAAACTAGGCTGCTTTTCAAAAAAGCCCTCATTGAAATATTTTAGAGACATATTGGTATGCTTTATCACAATGCACTGAAAGCAACTTAAGCCATTTTTAATGACCCAAGAAACTTCATCATAAAATATTATTTACTTTATTTTAATATTTTAATTCTCATAGGAAATATTGAAATAGTGCCATGTCCTTTATACTAAATAGTCTCAGATGACCCAGATATGTGAGATGTGATAATTCCTGAAAGCTTTTTTTGTTATCTAACAGTCACTTATTCCTTCTTTGGAACTATGCCTCTACCACTTTACTATGTCTTCTTTTTTTTCTCCCCCCTCCTCTAAATATATATCTAATAAAGTTTGAACTTTCTACACTGCTGTGGTGTAGGAAATCAGATATTTATTATTATTATCTCTTATGGCAAAAAAGAAGGGTTTGAATAAGGATCAAATGACTTTACTTTTTAGTAATCGTAATAGTAAAAATTACAGCTAGAATTTCTTGAGAATCTATTAATTGCCAGGTACTGTTCTAAGCTCTTTACATATATTATCTAATTTAATCCTTACAACAATCCTTTCAAGTAAGTACTTATTTTATTCTCATTTTACAGATGAGAGACTGAAGCATTTTAGGTTAAGATTAAACCCATGATATATGGTAGGGCTGTATTTCAAACTTAAAGAGTCTGACTCCAGTGTCTGGAATACTTTTCATCTCTTCTATAAATAAAATATAAAGGCTTAGTAGAGAATCCCTTAGCTTTTTAACTATGAGAACACTTTTCTGAAATGAAAAAAAAAAAGCTTTAACTGATAACAATTGCATTTATAAATCTTTAAGAAAAAAAATATATAACTATAATATAAACACTCAAAGGCCATAAAAGTCAACCTTTCCAGAAAGAGGAGTTACTAAACTATAACCATCCTGATCCTTGGCTCCAAATAGCCTGAAGTATCATTGTACTCAGTAATTAAACTCTATGTTGTCAAGGGCACAGACCTTCTTATCCTTATCCTGTCTATTTTACTGATGGACTGGCAAGCCCTTTTTGTAGTGGAGTGAGGCAACAGATCTGATTGGAATACCTAGACTGAACCATGGATGTAGGTAGGCTTTCCATCATCAGAGGTGTTTTGATCGCTGTGTAATTTTGCTAGGATGTTCTCTTGAGATAAAGATCTGCTCTCCATTTTAATGTCAGATGATGCTGGAACCTCCAGAAATGGGTGCTACTTCATGATACTATTTAAACAAAATTAATTTTAGGTTTATCCTTGACCTCAAAATGTAATATTTCTTATTTCTATACCCAGCAATACATTTTGACATTTCACTAATGCCAGAAATGACAGCTCAAGAATCTTATGTATTAACCAGTGAACATAAACCAATGATTCTAAGTCTTTGTACACAGTCTATTTAAAAAGGCTGCAAGATTATTGCATATTTTAGGTTTCTTAGGATACTAAAGATTTAATTATAAACTATAAACGCTTGAAAACAATTTATTTCCTTCAGAGTGGGATACAAAATACAAGATTAATCCTAATTATCTAAGATCTTTAATTATACTATAATTTCTCTCTTGTGGTTTTCTAAATAAGAATTTTAAAATACCTGAAGTAAAGAGACACTAAAAAGACAATTTGATAGTATCTATTGTAATCAAAGAAAATATGTTAATAGAATATAGAGTTATACTAATAATTAGCTTGGCCAATTTGCTTATGTTCTTTTATTTCATAATTTTATTGTAGATTTAACCTCTCACATGCTCTCATAAAATGTAGACTTTTAAAAAGATAAGAAAGCAAACACACAAACACACACACACATACACTTACATTTTCAGATCTCAAAATTATTTTTTTTTGAAATATCTTTAGCTATAGGGTCAATGTGTCCCATGTGTTATATAAAGCATACAATCTGAAATAATTCCAAGAAGGTTTGAAAGCCCATCAAAATTTGTAAGACTCTTGCATGATTTTATTTTTTTTTAAAAAAGAGGTTTTTAAAAACCTTTATCTGTTAAAGTAGTAATAGTCACTCCCACAGAAAAACCAGTGACTATATGAAACAGTTTTAGATACATCCAATATAATATGTGACCTAGAGATGAAACATAAATATTTATTTTAAAGGAAAGAAGACTGTTATAACACATCCTTGACTCAGAGTCTGAGTCATTATTATGGGATTCCCAAGTGGAATAAATATGGGCTGATTGTTTTCCCTTCAGCAAATGAGATTAGATAGTATCTTGCAAACAAGAAGCTTATTTTTTAACACAAATCCAGAAACAGAGTGCACAGAACTCATGCTTCACAAGAATAATCAGAATGTTGCCTTGTGAAGGTCAAGTCTGTCACACTGCGTAGGTGATAATTAATCTTAGAAGTTTAGCTCATTTCTGAAATAAACGTGTCAACCAATGATCAAGTCACCAAATATACATTTCTGTATTTAAAGTCATCACAATAATATTCTATCAAAATGCATACTGATACCTGTATCTTGTATTTATATAGCATTTATCATCTGAAGATCTTAAAATACTTTTCCCACCTATCTAATTTAGTCTTACAAAAATCTTTGATTATAAGAATTTTACGTTTTGAAATATAAAATGCATAGAAAGAGTAAGTTATTTCCTTGTAATCATACAAGAATAAAGCAGGAGAGTCAAGGCTTACATTATAGTTAACTCTTCTGAGCACCACCCCATTCACATATGCAAGCAATCCTGCAACATGCCCGCACAAAAGTGCTGTGGAAAAGGGTTTAACATATACATTTTCCAAAGAAGTTTAAATTAAAATGTAGATTA
>NW_011888798.1:3728107-3744533 GCF_000151845.1 Pteropus vampyrus | reverse complement strand
TGAACCATGGATGTAGGTAGGCTTTCCATCATCAGAGGTGTTTTGATCGCTGTGTAATTTTGCTAGGATGTTCTCTTGAGATAAAGATCTGCTCTCCATTTTAATGTCAGATGATGCTGGAACCTCCAGAAATGGGTGCTACTTCATGATACTATTTAAACAAAATTAATTTTAGGTTTATCCTTGACCTCAAAATGTAATATTTCTTATTTCTATACCCAGCAATACATTTTGACATTTCACTAATGCCAGAAATGACAGCTCAAGAATCTTATGTATTAACCAGTGAACATAAACCAATGATTCTAAGTCTTTGTACACAGTCTATTTAAAAAGGCTGCAAGATTATTGCATATTTTAGGTTTCTTAGGATACTAAAGATTTAATTATAAACTATAAACGCTTGAAAACAATTTATTTCCTTCAGAGTGGGATACAAAATACAAGATTAATCCTAATTATCTAAGATCTTTAATTATACTATAATTTCTCTCTTGTGGTTTTCTAAATAAGAATTTTAAAATACCTGAAGTAAAGAGACACTAAAAAGACAATTTGATAGTATCTATTGTAATCAAAGAAAATATGTTAATAGAATATAGAGTTATACTAATAATTAGCTTGGCCAATTTGCTTATGTTCTTTTATTTCATAATTTTATTGTAGATTTAACCTCTCACATGCTCTCATAAAATGTAGACTTTTAAAAAGATAAGAAAGCAAACACACAAACACACACACACATACACTTACATTTTCAGATCTCAAAATTATTTTTTTTTGAAATATCTTTAGCTATAGGGTCAATGTGTCCCATGTGTTATATAAAGCATACAATCTGAAATAATTCCAAGAAGGTTTGAAAGCCCATCAAAATTTGTAAGACTCTTGCATGATTTTATTTTTTTTTAAAAAAGAGGTTTTTAAAAACCTTTATCTGTTAAAGTAGTAATAGTCACTCCCACAGAAAAACCAGTGACTATATGAAACAGTTTTAGATACATCCAATATAATATGTGACCTAGAGATGAAACATAAATATTTATTTTAAAGGAAAGAAGACTGTTATAACACATCCTTGACTCAGAGTCTGAGTCATTATTATGGGATTCCCAAGTGGAATAAATATGGGCTGATTGTTTTCCCTTCAGCAAATGAGATTAGATAGTATCTTGCAAACAAGAAGCTTATTTTTTAACACAAATCCAGAAACAGAGTGCACAGAACTCATGCTTCACAAGAATAATCAGAATGTTGCCTTGTGAAGGTCAAGTCTGTCACACTGCGTAGGTGATAATTAATCTTAGAAGTTTAGCTCATTTCTGAAATAAACGTGTCAACCAATGATCAAGTCACCAAATATACATTTCTGTATTTAAAGTCATCACAATAATATTCTATCAAAATGCATACTGATACCTGTATCTTGTATTTATATAGCATTTATCATCTGAAGATCTTAAAATACTTTTCCCACCTATCTAATTTAGTCTTACAAAAATCTTTGATTATAAGAATTTTACGTTTTGAAATATAAAATGCATAGAAAGAGTAAGTTATTTCCTTGTAATCATACAAGAATAAAGCAGGAGAGTCAAGGCTTACATTATAGTTAACTCTTCTGAGCACCACCCCATTCACATATGCAAGCAATCCTGCAACATGCCCGCACAAAAGTGCTGTGGAAAAGGGTTTAACATATACATTTTCCAAAGAAGTTTAAATTAAAATGTAGATTATTTATTAATCCGGATGTTAATTTTGCTTTATTATATAATAATGTCGAGTTCACAGATTACCATGCAATCAGCCGTTTTATCTGCCTCTCAAAGTATGACTACCTAAAAATGCTATATAAAGAATAGCTGAATCTAAGTGGTTTCCATTTTTCCTTTATATTCATCTGATATGTATATTTCCCTGTTATTTTTCAAAAAGCGTGAGGTATATTTAAGTGCTATGAATATTTAGTAAAGTTATCCTATCAGAAATTCAAATTATTATTAATTTAAAACTCCTCCTAAGACTATCTTTAGAAAAATTAAAATGTAATGGAAATCAAGTCTCTCATAAAGACATAAGCTTTAAGAACTTTCCAATCGATTCAAACTTTATTGTTACCAAACAATACAAAAGAATGTGTAATAATACAATAGAGTATGACTGCCAATCAATTCCCTCTGACTTTGACAACTGAACATGTTTTTAGAGAAGTCACAGTACATTGGTAGCCCTTTGCCACCAATTTAATCTTCTTCTGGCCACTTAGCAGACTACAACTATCCAGAGTGAAAGTGATAGCAAGGAGTATTTCAGAAGCATGATGTCAGTGGGGATGTGTTACCAGTAATAGCGCTTAGTTATCAGTTTATCACAAAGCTGTCTGTACTAGTGACATGATGGGAATACCACCTATTGTGGCTGCCTGTCTTAAAATGAAACCAGCTCCTACTTCTGGAGGAAAAGTGTGATTCAGTTGTTTTCAGCAGTACCATTTACTTAGAATAATTAAATATTTAGATTCTTGTTTCTCATCTTGGGTAAACATCTCCTTTAAGCTACATATTTTCTCTTGTGCTTCTAAGGCTAACATCTTAACTATGCCCAAATATTAATAAACTCTACTTTTCTTATTTAATTGCTCTTTAAAAATATCTTATTTGTTTTTTAAAGTACTTGGTGACAAGGAGTTTGTGAATACCCAGCTATGCAATCTCACATTTACTTCCCTGGACCTTGGATCTCTCATTGACAAAGTTATTGATCCTCAATTTTACTTTAAACCACTTTCTGCTCTCATATTCTTTAGTTCTGAGATCTCTCTGTCCTACCCTCTCCTCTCCCAATGCATGCACAAGAAAGTTTTCA
Source organism: Pteropus vampyrus (assembly GCF_000151845.1). Classification (NCBI taxonomy): domain Eukaryota; kingdom Metazoa; phylum Chordata; class Mammalia; order Chiroptera; family Pteropodidae; genus Pteropus; species Pteropus vampyrus. The sequence goes on along the minus strand of NW_011888798.1, from coordinate 3,741,665 downwards.
TTCCCATTCTTTCTTATTCTAGGAATAAATTAAACCTGTGAATAGACCACTAATCCTCATTTCCAGAGTATTCAATTAATATACATCTTTGGACACAAGGACAGTAAAAATCTTCCTTTGCTCTTTACCAGTTTCCTTCTCCACTACATTTAGACTAATGCATCATTATTCTTCAATCTCATTTACAAATATGCATTTAACATATATACTACATAAAAAGCATTGTATTGGATTCTGAAAGGGATTAAAGACCATGAAGTATAAACTGCATGTTCAAATTATATTTCCTGCTCTCCAGGATTTTACAAACTATTTGGGAAAATGAGGGAGAATAAGCAAAGAAAGAAATCAAAACAACAATACAAGGCAGAGTGGAGTATGGTTCAAAGTACGTGAGCACTAAATGGACAATAATAAAGATGACTAAATGTTATAGACACTAAAGAAATTCAAAAGAGGAAAGGATCATGGTAGGATAGAAGAGTCTTGAAAAAAGACAGAAGTTATGTGTTGTACATATTTACACTCTCAGGCACTGTCCGTGGATGAGTGTTATTTGGTGCTTAACATTCTTGCCAGTACATGATAATGTTATTATTATTATTTTTTTTAAGTTGGGGAAATTCAATAAGTAAGAAATAACATTATAGTTTTTATTCATATTTATCTGATTATTAAGAGATTGAACTCATTGTCATATTAATGGGCATTTACATTAAAAGCTCAGTTGTATCTTTTGTTCATTTTTCTGTTGTCATTTACATAGTACTTCATTTTAGTATTTTTCTATTATCACAAAGTTGGAGTAGTCTCTCATTGTAGGTGCTTTAATGAAATATTGATAGTGCAGTGAATCATCTTCCATTGCAATTAGCTGCACAATCAACACTGTTAAAATGTTAAAAAGTTCTAATAGAGCATAGATAGATCTTTAGGCATGTAGGTTAAATGCATTTATTTTATATTTCTATTCTACTTGAAATGCTGGTCCACAACAAGATCAGGATCTTGTGCCAGTATTTAATCAAGTCACTGCTTTTCTCATCAAAAATGGCTTGCTATGAAAAGAAAAAAGTCATCTTGACTAAATATTGTGTTTAGTTCTATATCTGATTTACTTTTTGGCTCAAATACTTTATTTCATTTCAGACCAGTAACTAACATTTTGAGAATTGGCAGCCAGTCCATGGACCAAACTTCATATAATTTGCTTATAGGCTTCTGCATTTTATACGTATATTTTAATGCTCTCTCACTTTCTATCTCTATCTATCTATCTATCTATCTATCTATCTATCTATCTATCTATCTATCTATCTATCTACCTACCTATCTATCTATCTATATGTAAAACACACACACATATATAGTGCCTATATATGTCTACATGTTAATTTTGTGATTAAAATATAAATGAGGATTTTTAAGATTCAGCAAATAATTAACAGTATTTATTTAATGTTTGTAAGATGTTGGGTACTGTAATATGTATTGTAGATAGTTAAATAAAATATGATGCTTGCACTGTGTGCAAGGAGTTAGATATGTGAAAAACAGGTGCAATAAAGGTTTACATGTACCCCAAAGTATTGATTTACAGGATACACTAAGGGTTCAGAAAAAAAAAGATTCTGGCTACTAGCCAGGAGAATTTAGAGAGGACCAAGAAAATCTTCCTAGAGGCAAAAATCTTCCTGAATCCATTGACATCAGATATATCTCCTGATAAAACTTACCTTCTTTAACTACAGAAATATTGTATCTTCTACCTTAAGAATGTATCCTAGGTTTTTTTATATACAATTAACTCTACATAGAAGACAACTTTCTGGAGATATTTACCTGTTTCTTGGATGCATTGTTGAGTGTTATTTTCCCCAGGTAATACGATGACTAAAATAGGTACCATAGGCTCTAACTTGAATACAGCCTCTAACTTGCTCCCACAAAGAATTTTTCAAATTAAGTAATGAAAAATCAAAATCCAACAGGATATACAAAAATAAATTGGTCTCAAACTGTTTTAATTCTCCAAGTGTTCTCGTTTTGTATCTCTGTTCACCTCACTGCTGTTCAAAGAAAGCCATCTACAATCGTTCTCTTCGTTTTTCTGTCTTTTTAACATGATTTATCTTGAAGTTCTCCCTTACCATGTCACAGAAGAATAATGAAGAACAATGTTCACATACATCTTGACAAACATGGAGAGCTCTATAATGTTGAATAATGTTGTTATAATTTTTAATGCTTTTTCATTTCTTTTTCCTATGATTGCCTGTTTCTTTTCAATTCTTCTTCTGACTGCTGAGATATCTGTGTTTTTAATCTGTAATCAATTTTACACTTCTTCACTGTTGTACAAGTAAAAATACACATAAAATGCTTCAACACATTTTATTTTTTATTCTTTTTATTTTTCAAAAAGAAAAATACTTCTTACGTCAACCACCTTACCCAAAAATTTTCTTATGGGGGAAACTTAATTAAATTGTAAGCCCATCCCAAGTTTTCAGACTTATATCATATTTATTTCAAGTAAACATCTCTATTTAACCAAAAAATCTAAAGTTTTATAACAGAAAATGTGGAAAATAGTGCATCTCTTATAAAGCTTTTGATTTTAGCCTTTAAGGAAAACTTCTGGTATTTTGGAAACTGAATTTCAAAATAGAATAGGCTAAAGTGGAAAATTTAGGTCTGTGAATCTGAAATGTCACATTCTAATAGATAATATCAGGATCCCAAAGACACTGATAAAGGTTTTGTCTTTAAAAAAATTATAGTTATGCTTTAAAATATTCATAATTGATTTTGAAACATTTTAAAAATTATGTTCTATGAATAGAGGTATGTATTTTTAGTTGAAGCATCTATAAAAAGAAGTTCTTTGAGAGAAACCCCCAATACTGAATTTAACTATATACCAAATTTGAAAAATAATTAAGGAAACAAACATTGGGTCGTTTTGAGAAAAGAGTACTTTTTCCAAAAATAACAGTAGTGTTAAAAATTATTCTCCTTGGCTTATAAGGTTAATCATGAAAGTAATTCAGCTTTAGAAAGAAAGGTTTCAGATATTGCTGATTAGTTTTTTAAAATATAAATTATAGATATACTACTATTATTATTATATATTTTTATGTTTAACTTTTTAAAAGATTTTTTTCATTAAAAAAGTTGAAAACTTAAACGGTTCATATTTTACATTATACCTATTAACCCAAAGCTAAAACACTTTAGTATAGACCATGCAAACTATGTCATTAAAATATCTTCATGGATTCTTTTAATTCAAATCAATTAAATTTCAATAAACTTATTTTATAAATAAATACATAAGTGCCTGAGATAAGTTTATGAGGCTATGGATATACATATTTTTTTAATAGAAGAAATCTATAATTATTCTATTATTCATCAAAAGGAAACTGGTTAAATATAAAATGAAAATGCAAGTTGCAGAATATTATAATAAAATTTTGTTAAAAAATAATTATATATATATAATTTATAGCTATATATATCTGGGTGATTATATACCAAACTATTATCCAAAAACAGTTCAGCAGGATGGGCAGAGGAAATGTAAGGAGGAATTTTCACTACATCTGAAAAGTTGTTTGTACAGTTTCAATTTCACTCTACTTTTGAATGAAATAATAAAATGAAATGACCCCAACAAATATCATTTAAAATATTCACATAAAAGGTAGTCATGGGGCTAGAGATCCACTCTGTGTCTATAGTTTAAAGATGGTGGCCCATGAGATGTCAGAAGTCTGCAGCTATGCTATCGGTTTGGAGATAGATAAACAACAACAACAAACCACCAGAAATCAAGGGTAGGTGCTGTGTAAAGTCTTGGCAAGCAGTCAAAACTGACAAGCCTTGTCTGATAAGAGGTTAGAGGTCAAAACATGCAGAAATCCAGGAATCTGTAAGAACGGTGTTATTAAATCCCAATTCAATGTTGTGGTAGCGAGTACTCATCCCCATAAATTAAGGTGAGGCAACTCATCTACTGATTATGAACCATAGGACCTAGAGTGGTAAAGAACATCAATTACTATGACATTCAGGTAAAAAACTGGGAGGGCGAGATAAAAGAAACCAAGATTAGTAGTTCCGGCAAAATAGGGTCAAGGAATACAAATATGCCCTCCATTGAGCAAGCAAGTAGATAAGGGATATTAATAGGGATAGAATCTTCTTCATCTTCCAAGAGGTCTTTTCTATGCCTTCTAGTGATGCAGAAATAAATCTAAGGGTGTGGCTAGACTAGAATATCAAATAAAAATGGATTTGTAATACTGGATTCCTAATCAGTAGTTAAGCTGACAGGAGTGGAGAGTGCCAAATTCTACCTGGAAGAGGAATCATCTTCACTTTCTTATTTACAGGGTAGTAATTTGGGAAGACTGTAAATATTTAAAAATTATGCTGTTTATGTGCTAATTTTATTGCTCTCTTCCATCCTGGCTACCTAAAAGCAGTCCTACAACTTTCTATTTTCAGTTTATAAAGAATTTTTTGTTTGATCTCCCTCTTTCTATTTGTTCCTAAACATTTTTTTTTCCTTTCTTGTGTTTTCACAAGCCACTTCCGCATCTTAAGAAGGTCATTAAAAATTTCAAGTTTTTTTAAGAACAGTTACCCCTCCTGTTATGGAACTTAAGGGGTTTGTTTTGCCTGCACACATCAAAGTCATGGACAAGAGTTTGCAACAAAGAAAGTAGAGGTTTATTTAATAAAATGGCACCAAGCCTAGAGACACAGGTGAGCTAGCACTCAATGACCTGGCTCCCTGATGGCCTCTGAGAGATTGGTTATACAGGGGAAAACTCATTAGTCATGGTAGCTAAGGGAGTTGAGGTTGTGGGCTCTACTGGCCGAAGCTAGGATAGGAAGCAGTTGATCATTGCATGAGGTCATGATGTCACCCATGGTGTTCTGTCTGTTTTCAAGGGGATGCTGGTAGAGTCATTAGGACTTCATGGGCGTGGAGCTGCCAGCTATTATCTTTATTTGAAACTCTTTCTGTCGTCAACAGAGCTGAGGTTTTGTTCCTAAGAATGATACTGATCTAAGGGCTTAATAATTAGGGGAGTGGTTGTGCAGTATGCAAAAGGATAAGGAAAGAAAAAGAAGTGGGCCCAAGGCCAGTTTGAATCAAAAAGAGAAAAGAAAAGTCATTTTAAAGAAATGAAGATTTGCAGTTACATTCTCAACTTAATGTTATCCATGAACTTAAGTAGCAAGAGCTCCACTTAATCATTCCAGTCACTGATAAAGATATAATAATGAAACTAGGCATATTTTAAAGCATCACTCAATATCCACTCTCATCCTTTAGGGTAGGATGGACTGATTAATAACTACTATTTGAGTGTGACCTTCCAAGCTGTTGCACACTCCATGCTCTAATAGCAGGATCTCAACTCTGCTTTGTGGCTCCCTAATTAATGTCATATAAGACTAAATTAAAAGAATTAAAAGCCTGACTGGAATAAAGATCTTATATCTATTGCTTTCCACTTAACCACAGGGTCTGTCACTCTGTCAGAGAGGGAATTAAATTAGTGTGATCTGATTTGTTCTTCATAAAGACACATTTTTTTAAAATCCTCCCTGAGAGCTTCTATATGTTTGCAAATTGAGAACTGGTCAATAAAAATGACACATAGCTGCCATCTTTGTGCTTCAAAAAATTCCACTTGGGGTCCAGAGGCCCAATAGCAATTAGGAGAATTAAATGCATTGTGACTTTTATTTTTTAAGTACCAATGTCAATGTATAGCTTTACATTTGCTCATCATTTTCCATGACTTTTCACACAAAAGCTATGACTCAGCTTCAGTGTTCATTTATTTGCTATTTTATTCCTCACACATCTTACACAGATGTGTATATGGAGACTAAAAATACATCCCCAAATCTGAGAATTGGTCAGAAACTCAGAAACATGCATTAGACATCAGAGATATGATATAAAAATATTCCAATGGAATGGAAGTACAATACTTATGACCAGTTAATTTAAGTAACTCTTTCTGATTAGAATTGAAAAAAAAAAAAAGTTGCTCTGTGTTTTATTTTAATTTAATAAAATCTTGTCATGATAATTACACCAAAAATGTGCAGCACTCTGAAGGACACTGACTATTGAAAGCTCTACAACAAGGAATTCAGAAGATAAATATATTTTATAGAGTCCTTAATCTTTCAGTGTTATACCAAATCATGAAAACAATTTTTTTCTTCACCTCTATTCAAATATTTAAAAGAAAAAAAAATATTATGTGATATGAGCTCAAAAAATAATCAGAAAATGTCAAGTTATTTATAAGACATGAAACATATGATTTCTCCTTTTCTTTTAGTAAATATCTATCCGTTAAGTACCTGCTATGAGCCAGGCACTGACCCAGGCCCTGGATACATGGAGAAATAAATAAGACAATATTTCCTGATTTCCTGGATTCTATATTGTAATAGGAAGAGATAGACTAAAAGCACATAAATTAGAAAATTAATATGGTATGTGTATATCAGTAACTGATGTGGAAAAATAAAGCAGAGAAGGGTTCAGGAATGAAAAGTTCTTATTTAAATTGGGTTGATAGAAAAGAGTTCACTGAGCAGAAAACTGAAGATGAGAGAGCAAGCTGTATGGTTATCCAAGAAAGAGAATTTTCAGACAGAGTAAGGACTAGATAAGATTTTTTAAAACTTAATTAAAGTGACCTGGCCATTATAGCCTCAGAAGCTGAGCTGATGAGGAGGAAAAGATAGACTTACTTTATATTTAACGATACCAGTTAATTTTTAAATGGAAAAAAAAAATAATTACCTAGAATAGATCACAAGTATTCGCATTAAAACATGCCCTGTAGTAAATTTACATATATAAAGATAATCCTTTACAAGTAAAAATTATTTTATTGAAGAAATATTTTTCAGAGGTTTTTAATCAAATTTATATATTAGAAAAGCAACTCTATGAACAGTACTTTCCTACTTTTGTTAGTAATACTTTGAAAGGTTATGAGCAGGAAAGATTTTTCCTATAGGTAAGCACACACAGAAACCCATACCCTCCTCATTCAACACACACATACGCACATGCACACACACACTCCTGTGGAATATTACAGTTAACAATTGAAATTCAAAAATGTTAACTCATGCTCCTTTATAATCTTAAAATATATGTGAAATAGCCAAGTAAGTAATTTGAAATAATTACGCTTTATATATAGGAAGAAAGAGAACACATCTGTCTTATTTAGAACAGCTTAAATTCTGAGGCCTAATGAACTGAAAAATCACTTAATATGATTGCCAAATGCATGCTTTCCGTTTCCACCTACTCTACTATCTCCCTCAGAATTAAACATACAGAGTTACCATTGGCACCTGTACAAAAGAAAATCTATAACGTAGGGCAATTTTCAAGGTGTGTCAATTTTAAAAGCTTAAAAACAGTGCAATTTTATTGGAAGTGAATGGTTTTATCCTTTTCATAATTTCAATATCTGATTAAATCAACTCAAGCATTTAATCAATCATATTACAGGTAAGGCCAACTATAACATGACTAAATTGTCAGGTTAACCTTCTGTGGCTGTAAATGGCATAAAGTATTATCCAAATTGTATAAAAGGACATTGACATAAAGTGTGCAGTTTGGAATCTAGAAAACGATGGCTGAAATGATGTTGTCCTTGGTCATGTGGATACTTGTTCAGAACATCTTATAATAAGTTTGTAATTGACAAAGAAGGTAAAAATAATGACCTCCAGTTAGCATGGTGGGCCAGAGCAAAGAAAACAATAATGTGTTAGGGCATGCCAGGTCGTGTAAGTCATAGAATGGCTTATTGTCACCATAAATTATAGACACAAAGGAAAGTGCTTAATACTAATGAACTGATACTTGATTACTCAAGTGATAATGACAGAAAAATGTCATTATTAAATTAGTATCATTTTTTTCCTGAGTGAGAAAAAAAATATATATATATTATAAATTTATAAAAGTTTAGGCAAATTTGCAAATGGAGGACTGTATAAGAAAGAACAGTTGCTTTGGGAAAACTTTAGGCTTAAGATTGACATTTTGCTAGACAGTTACTTTTCACAACACACTGTTCAGGCGAACTTATCTATACATAATTACCAATGTCATAGTTGGAAAGAATGTACATATGAGGAAATAAATGGCAAAGAATTAAACTAAATTTTCAACTATCATAAGTGTTACTGTAGGCCAAAACTAGAACTAGACAAATTAGTCAAAATTTGGCACTATTTTGCATATCATACATCTTTAAAAATCCCCAGGGCGGTAATTATTTTTATAATTTTGATATCTACTATCATTTTGAGGTCTTAAGGTCTTAAACGCAAAACAAATTTCAGCTGAGTCAACCTCTCTGTGATTGAATAGGTTGACAACGATTCCCTATAAAGTGTTATTTCTGTAGATTATCAATAATTAGTGTCCATCTGACAGACAAATTGTGTGAATAGCACTTTATCTCTCCTTACTCCACAAAATCAGACCACAGAAGCAAAAATACAAATGGTGTTTCTGAGAAATGAAAACATTTCACATCATCACTTTAACCAGTTAAAAGCTGATAGGTCAACATTACTTATCAAATAGTGGACATTCAATTTGTTGAAGACAGAGATACCTACGGAACACAAAACAAGAGCCTGTCTTCTTTACTCTTAGATTAGGGTATTTTTGGTTATCAAGGAGACATTAACATTTTTTTTTTTGATAATTAAAATAAACATGATGCCATATCTTTCCTATGGTGTATCACTTCTATTTTCTGGACATAAAATTCTTATTAGTTTGAAACACATCATATTATCATACATGTTTATTTATTAAAAGGTACGCAATTATACTTTACACAAATGCTCAGGTAGAAAATTTTGGCCCAAGCCAGTGAATGCCTGGCTCACTGAACAATTCTTCTCACCATTATCTAATACAATATTTCTTTCATGAAATAAATATTTTGTTATACCTCTTATACTAAGCAAAAATAAAATTCATGGATAATATTATATGCTTAGATATTTAATTTTAAAAAGTTAATATAATACTTTGCCTATAATAAAACAAAAGGAAAGTAATTTATCATAAAAATAATATAAATTTCAATCTGTAAATCCTCAGGTATATTTGTATAGGATTAGAAGTAATTATGTGATGGTATAGTTATATAAAATTATGATAAATGCAACAGCTATAACTGTTAACTGATATAAGTGTTCTCTACTGACCACTCACATAATATAAGCAGCCTTACCATAGTAGCAAAGTTTTTAAAGTGGTGACAAACACTACCAATTTCTAAAGAAAACAAGAATCTTCCTTTGATTGCTCTGTAGTTCTATTCCTAGAAAATTCAATGTATCTCAGAACTGTGACAAAACAACAAAAAAATCAGTATTTGTGTTTCTGAGTAGACTCAGAAATTATGAACAACTTTTTCATCTATTTGAATGTCCAGCTCATTTTTCATTATAAGATAGCTACGATTTTTCATTATAAGATAGTTTCCTACATAAGAAAACTTAGAGCGTTTCTGTTCCCTCCCACTAAAATCCCCTTAATCTTTGAATCAACAAAAAATTTCTCCTCAAATTTCTAGCCTCCTGTATAGAAGTAATAAGCTGTTTTAACCATGGATGAGGTTCAGACCTCAAGTAGAGCTTTGAAACAGGCTCTGCAGAATATAGCAGTGTTGTGGGACCACAAGTCATAATTTTCATAAACCACAAACTATAAACAATCCTTTCTTTTTAAAATGTTTTTAAAAAATACATTTTACATAAACCAGTTTGTTTTCATACACACATACATGCACACTCACACGCACACACATTTTATAACCAGTTTGTTGGTTTTATAAACATAACCTCTGTTGTCTTTTAGGTATGTTTCCCAGGTGTTTGGAAGAGGAAAATGTATCTCAGGCCTCTGGGTGTCTTTTTTTAATAACTAGAGTCTTTCGTTCCTTCAGTTGCTGAAGACCTAACAATGCTTGGTTTGATCAGACTCTGAGAGTTCTAGGGGATAATAGATCATTAGCTGGAAGTTGGTCTCTACAATCTAGATTGTCCTAGATAGAACTGTAGAATGCTGACTGCCCTTAGACTGAGGCCTCATGGCTTAAGAAAAGGCCTATTTGAGGATTCTAAGTACTTCAATGTTGGTAAGGATCTGCAACTAATCAACCCTTGGAGTTTGTGCAAGGTCATTTAGCCTTTAAGCATCTCAGTTACCTGATCTGTAATAAGAGAGGAGTGGTTAATGATCTTTAATGCCCTTTCTAGCTCTAAAATTATAGACTTTCAGGAATCTGTCAGGAGATTACCCTAGTATTATCACTACAAAACTAACAGGAATGCCAGAGGCCAGCAGGGGTTTCCAGCAGTTAGAGGAAACAGTAAATGATTTCAAAGTCATTTCCTTTGTTTATGATGCTGAAACTGCTCAGCCCAATTGTACCTAGAGCTCACAGAACGTAAGGGGTCAGAACAGGTCCCGCAACCACTCCATACTCCACAGCTATAAGTAAAACATCCCAGAAGACGTTGTAAAAAGATACATGGCTCTCTAACCCTCCAAAATAAAATTAGATTGGTAATGTTTAAGATCTTTGCATATGTTCCTATGGTGAGTACCTCACTTATGTGCTTTAATAAGGTAAAATTTAATAAGCCAAACAACAAATTAACCAATCTAGCAAACATCAAATCAAGTATCTGTGGAAGAGAATGATTATGTGCTTATACAAGAATAAACGTAAAATCATGGAGTTATTGACTATTAGATCTTGATAAAAACTTACAATCATCATAAAAGTTCCTGTTAGTGAAAAGTTTTTTTGTGTGTGTTTACTAAAAAGGGTAAATTACTAAAAGTAATTTTCTTTTATATTATTATTCAAAGGCACATTGAACTGCTAAACAGAGCTGGTTATAAATCTGTCCTCTGTACTTTCATATCACCTAGAGTGTATGTCTGCTAAAGTCCTAAAAATCCTTTATAATTGTTGGATTATTTGTCTGTTTATCCATAAAATTTAATAAGCTATTTGATCAAAGGTGATGTGTTTTACTTGGCTCTACAATCTTAGCATATAGAAAATTTGGCCATAACTGTGCTCAATAAAATGCAAGTTAAAAATGAACTGAAATGGGATTAGTACACATAATTACTATAATTCTAATTTAAAACAAACAATTATCATTTTGGTAAGTTTGTGTATCCTTATTTTTACACTTATGTGATTCTATTAGACTTATACTCCTTATATTATGTTGTGTATCAGTATCACCCGAGGGACTTAATAAAAATGCAGATTTCTAGTTCTGCTAAGTTATCTGGACTTAGTAAGACTGGGAGATGGCCTGGAAAGTTGAATTTTTAACAAACACATTAGATTATCAATTTGTTAACTACTTTGTGAGAAATACTACACTAGACTTTTTAATATGTTGAAGTCACTCATGGATTCTCATTTCTTCTAGAGTTAGAATATGCCACCTCAAAGTCAGCCTCTTTGGCATAAGGACTATGCTTGGATTTCAAGACTGATTTCTGTTTGTGTCTAAACTTTGTTACAGCCTTTGGTAGCAGTAATTTGAAAACATTTAGCTCTTCAAAACATTGTTTCCTAAACATGTGTATTTTATAACAATTTGTGTTAAATATGTTTGAGTCTCCAGCATTAATGCTACACTTTACCCAATGAAGGCTATTGACCGTATAAGTAGAAACAAATTTCTTTTTTTTCTCTTACAATTCATTATCTTTTAGATTTTTACAATTCATTATGTGGGCCATGCTGTGACAAATATATATAACAAATATAATCGTTATTGGTACCACATAAAGCCTTAGTAGAAGGAATTTTTTTTCTTATGCCTTGCATTTTCCTCTCCTGTTACTTGCCTCCCAGCTTATGTGTTTGCATTTTGTAGATACCTTTAAAGTTATTGTAAACTGATAGCTCACTGATAATGACAACGGCAGAATTGAAATTCTAAGACACTTCCAGTATTTCATCTTGAAGCAGTATCTTATTTTGTTTTTTGTTGAATATCTTCATGCTATGTTATTAAGTTCAGAGGCTTAATCATTTTTTATTGCTTTGACTAGAGAACAAGCACATAGGTATTTGGGAAAAAGTCCTATATTGTTGAGTCATGGAAAGTATTAACATTTGCCCAAACAATGAAAATTACACCAAGTATAGGGACTGGACTGATTCTCATTTTTGCAACTCTGTAGGAGGCCTGACTTCCTTGCCATTTACTAATGAATGGTACCTTCAAAGACTTGCAAATTTTGAAAGAGAAAGCCAAAGTGAGAGGCAACAAGTGTTTATTTAAGATCCAAAAGAATAGCTATTCTAATCCAGGCAGAAACCCGAATAGTGTTCAGATTAGGAGGTGGAGGCAAGAAGTATTTGAGAAAGAGAAAGGGAATAATTATGTGAATAAAAGGAAAGAATTTCTATGGGTGTTAATGGACTAAGGAAGGAATTTCTGTAGGTGCAAATAAGCTAACATAGTTTGTTAATTAAAAAGAATGTCTTTAATTTTGTCTGGTAGTCATAACAGTTATTTCAAATATAATGTTGCTTTAAGCCCAGTCCAAGGATTATTTTGCCCAGTTTTAATATTCCAAAGTTTTAAGGAGAAAGATGTGCAAGGCTCTTCTTCTGCAATGGTAACTCTGACTCCACTTAAAAGTGGCTTCATTTATATTATTCTTTACATAAAATTAGAGAAAGTATATATAACTTAATAAGTGATTTTTATTGTTTTTTCCCCCTAGCAGAACCATTCTTCCAGTAATACCTTTGGAGAAAATAATGTATAAAAATATAAGAGACTTACAGTAATGGTAAATATATTCTTAAGGCTAGAATCATAAGAAATATATTAGTTTATATTTTAATTAAAACTTCATTTTTGTTTAAAAACCTTTGTAGATCAGGTCTTATTTATTGATTGCTAGAACATGAGTTCAGAAAATGTTAATATTGTAAGATATATCAATGAGGGTTGCTATTTAATTAATATTTTATGAGAGTAATTACTTTTCCTCCCATGAAAGATTACTGCAAAAATGAACAAGGAAAAAAATACATCTCAGAAAAATTAAGATCAGTGATTTTTAAAATATTTTTTTTCCTACATTCTAACAGTTACTCTAAAGCTGTCTTAAACATTTCAATAGGAATTTTCTTCTAAAATAGAAGTGTAAAGAAGCTAGGAATTAATTCAAGGAACAAGACAATTAATTAAAACTCAGAATGGGGTTGTCGTTCTGACAAACTACAGAAGCTCTGAAAATCCAAGATGTCTCGGTATAAACCACAACTATCATTTCTTTTTTATATTGTTGGGCATACATAAAATGATGTTAAATCAATTGTGTATCATATATGTGGTTCATTCAAAAAAGTTTTAGCAAAAAATATAAATTATGTTTTGCTTTATCAATGTAATAAAAATAAAA
>NW_011888798.1:3722986-3726475 GCF_000151845.1 Pteropus vampyrus | reverse complement strand
TGTGTGTGTGTGATTATTTTATCTGTCCTATTGAAAATGAAATTCCAAACAAAACAAAGCAAAATAAAACAAAGCAAAAACTTGATTAAATATACCTTTAAAACTTCACATTGAAACTCTTAATATTTTATTCTGTCTTCATTTCTCTAACTTTTGAAAGCATAAACTGCATTCGGGATCTCTATTTCTTTAATTTTTAATCACCCTTCAACAGATTATAATCTGAGGCATGGGAATTACTCACTCTAGAGTCACCATATCCTTCTCAAAGCCAAATCCAGTAATGTCATTTTTCTTTGCCTTGTTGACCACCTTCCAATCTCTCTCAAAACTCAGTCTTTTGATGTCATTCCCTTTGTTTATGGTACTAGGGAAAACTTGTTGTCCCTTGTTATTCTTTATTAAGCAACAAAACAATATTTTCAATTCCTTATCTATTAAATAGAATCACTTTGTAACAAGTTAAACTCCATCATTTTCCTCAGATTACTACTTTTTATTCATTTCTGTTTCTGTGTCATTAGATATCATTTGTCAGGATTACAATTGCTCAGTGATAGATCAAACATTCACATTTAAAACTTCAGATTCTGACTGAAACCTTTCACTATGGCAAGCTTCTCCCTCCATTACACTATTTAGTGATCCAGCAAATAGTTTGAATACTTCTTATGTATTAGATACTAAAGAATACTAACCTCGATATATTTGCCTTCCATGTAGTATTTTTTTGTAGGGACAAATAAAAAGGTCACAACAATGTAATATGAGATTTACACCTGAACATCAAGGGAATGTTGATGGAGGAACAATATATACATGTGGTGCGTATATTTAGAGAAGTTGAGAAGATACCTTTGGAGTTAAATCTTCAAGGATGAAAAGAGGAGATATACTAATGCTTACTAAGGAAATAGCATTCTGGGTAAAGCTACAGTACATAAAACAGTCAAAGAGGAGATAGGTCTAGTTGGATAATAATGACCAGCATGTTCAAAAGTGTGGTGGTATTAGGAATGATAGTGGGGGTGGTAATGGTGGTACTGACGGTTACAGTAAAAGTTCATGGGAATTCTAAAATGAGGATATTTCTGTGCTACCAGGGCATTCTTTGCTATTTTATTCTTCTACTTTTAATTTTTTGACGTATTTTGACATCTGTCCTTTTATGTATGATAAAACGTCTTTGTCTTTAGTTATGTGTATGTCTTGTCTTCTCTGCTCAACTGAATAATTCTTAAGGTACGAATTCTCATTCTACTTGTTTCCCTTAGACTTACAGAATATTTTATATATGTAATATGTATGTATATATGTATGTATGTATGTATAGCACAGTCCTTCATAGTAGAGGCTTTTCATGTTTCCTAAATGAAGGAATCTCTCATTCAGCTTCACTAGCACAAATATCTTAACCTCCTTACCTACTTCTTATGTATAATTCACCGGTACCAACAAAATTTATTCTACTTCTTTCTCTTTGATCTTTCCCAATCTAGAACTAGATGCCATGAAAAATCTGCTATTTATCATTAAGAATATTGGGAGCTGCATCTTATGTACAAAACACCATTGATGAGCACGCTCCATGAATATGTAATACTATATAACACTGTACTTATAAAGACTTTGTTTTTATAAACAAAGTCTGGTTTAAAAAAGTCTGGAAAATATGACGTTATATTACAATGTCATTGCTATTTTGCAAAACTGATTGAAAGTCATTATTCATCACATTTGTTCAATCTGCCAAACTTCTGTGAAGCTCTCTAACAGAACATCGCTGTTATGTGAGAAGAAGAGTAAGGCTATTATCTTAAGAAAGATTTGTAGTTGCCTTCAAAGTGTAAACCTTGAATTTTTATCTTCATTAACTTAGGGGCATAAAATGTAGGCTTTATTTGCCTTCAAAGACTCTGACTTCATTTGAGATTCAGTACACAGCCCATAACAATTAGAACATGATCATGACTCTTGAGCAATGCTTTTGAAGGGTTGGCATTAAATGAGGCTTTTTATTTCTGGTCCACACAGCACAACACACAATAAGCTGCTGCTGGTGGTAATTATCTAGTGAACTTAGTCATTGTAGAAAGTCAGCCTGGGAAATTTATATTGAAATAACCTCTGTTATCTTTGTAACTGACTATCTAGGAATACAAGTACTTGATTTTTACAAAAAGAATTGTAAAGCAAATATTTTCTAAGTGAACTTTTAAAGACATATGATAGAATCCAAAATAGTGTTTACTTCTGGGAGGGATGTTGATTGACAATGGACGTGAGAGAATCTTCTGAAATGATGGTATTTTTCTATATTTAAATGTGTGTTGTGGTTATGCAACTGGAAGGCTCATCACGTTGGGCACTTAAGCTTAGAACTCTTTATATGTCTCACTCTATGTATTGTCTTTTATAATTAAGAAACCTAAAAATCAGAATAGGAAAGACAGCATCATGAAATCAATCATTATTTTTGAAACTCTACTATGTAACTATTTTGAGTTATAAAGATGTGATAGTCACTGATATCTGAATTTATAATCTAGACAATAAATATTAAAGATTTGGATGCCCATTAAGATTTTAAATACATAGAACTGTATGATGGCATACATTTATATTTGAAAGGTTAAAGTTTTCTGTAAAATTCTCATATTGATTAGATATAAGCTTTCGGTTTGTCATTAAATCTTTAATTGCATTCATATATGTGAGATGATAACTTCTACTTGCATGTATAAGAAATGAAGTCATCTGTGGGGTATATGTAAATGCTCTAACCATGTCATTTTTATGCTGTTTGAGTCTGTTAGAATCTTTAACAGCAAACTTTTATTTAGACCTATATAGAGATGATAATTAAACACAAGTTCTATTTTCCCATCTTTAACTTAAACCAGTATTATATACATTCTACTCATGGTTGTTTTTCATTGGGCACAACATGTTTAGTTAAAAAACAAAACAAACAAAAAATAACTCCTTTATCAAAGACCACAGCACATTACTTCACATTAATCAAGTACAAGTACTCCCTTTTCCTTCGTCAAAGCTCACCTTTACCTCTGTGAAGCATTATGTATTTCTTCTGTTTCCTTTTAGTCTCCCATAAAGACTTTGTTTAACCTTGACAGTATAACATTTCTCAGGCGTTGCTGATCTTCCTTACTTATGTATATATTTTTCTCACCTATCAATTGTGAGCTTGGTGAAAGACATAATCACATTTTTTTTACTGTCAAAAGAGTACAGTACAATACCTTAAATTCAATAACCAGTTGAAATCTGTCTCAAAGTCAGGTGCTTGTAGATGATACTAATTTCAACACTAAAATAACATTCTTTCATTATTATTCCTCTAGGTATATGGTAGGATAAATAACAACTGCCTTTTAATTAATCTGGTAAGTGCCATTACTAACTGGTTTATAGGGTCCTTTGGTTCCAGGGACAGACAAGGAAAGTGAAATTACTTACCTATTTATC
>NW_011888798.1:3712916-3722936 GCF_000151845.1 Pteropus vampyrus | reverse complement strand
CCTTTACCTCTGTGAAGCATTATGTATTTCTTCTGTTTCCTTTTAGTCTCCCATAAAGACTTTGTTTAACCTTGACAGTATAACATTTCTCAGGCATTGCTGATCTTCCTTACTTATGTATATATTTTTCTCACCTATCAATTGTGAGCTTGGTGAAAGACATAATCACATTTTTTTACTGTCAAAAGAGTATAGTACAATACCTTAAATTCAATAACCAGTTGAAATCTGTCTCAAAGTCAGGTGCTTGTAGATGATACTAATTTCGACACTAAAATAACATTCTTTCATTATTATTCCTCTAGGTATATGGTAGGATAAATAACAACTGTCATTTAATTAATCTGGTAAGTGCCATTACTAACTGGTTTATAGGGTCCTTTGGTTCCAGGGACAGACAAGGAAAGTGAAATTACTTACCTATTTATCCCTTTCTGCCAATGCCTTTAAATGGTTTTTCAAAGACCCTACCTTTCCCCACAAGCTTCTTCTCATCCGTCTCTTAGTCTCAGCAATTGACTTTGCTTCCTATCTTATAGGAAAAAAAAAAAAAGTCAAGGATGTTTGATCTTTCCTCTTCTTATATTATAAATGTATTTCAACTCAAATCCAGCCTTAACCTTTCCCATCCCTATCTATGAAAAATGTCTCTCTTATCAAAGCTAATATCTCTATCTTGTGTCTTTTCTGAGACCTTCCTCCCGTGGTTATTTATTCTTTCCAATATCTTTAATGCCCCTTCTCCTACATCCATAAGCATGGTTGTGCCCCATCCTAAAACATAAAATTGCTTGTAGGTTAGGATTCTATCTATAACTTATCATCTCTGATTCTACAAAATGTAGTGTAAACCAGGGATCAACAAACTTTCTCTTAAAACCTAGATAGTAAATGTTTTAGCCTTTGTAGGTAGGTCATAGTCACTGCTCCTACTTAACTCAGTAGTTGGGGCATAACTGTTTATCTTGTCCTCCACTGTCATCCAAGTCTAACTATTTATTTTCTCTATCCTGATTAGTACAATAATCCCTTGACTCCTTTATCTCTCTGTAGAGGTTTCTCCTTTTTCAATATCTCCCTCTTAAGTTTTTACTTTTTAACATTGCTGGTGATATTTTTGCAAATTGTAAACATTATATAAATCCATGCCTATAATTAGTTAATAGATTATCCTTGAGAATAAAATACTGACTCAACCCAGAGAGAGAAGGGGTAATATTTCCTGATATTATTCTTGTCCATTTATTCTAGCTCCTCTCCGGATATTCTGGACTTCTTGTAACAATCCAAAAGTTGCTTAAATTACTGCTGTATGCTTTCTTACTTCTATATGTTTTGTTTTTTTCAGATTTTTACAATGTATATTTATTTATTTAGTTAGTTAGTTATTTAGTTAATTAGTTAGTTAGTTAGTTTTATCATGGTGACATTGGTTAATAAAATCCAGTAAGTTTCAGGTGTACAATTAAACAGTAAGCCATATATATATACATTGCATTGTGTGTTCACCTCCCATAGCTAGATTTCTCTCTGTTACCACATATTTGACCCTTTTTGTTTCATCTACATCCTCCTCCCCTCCACTTTCTGATAAGCTTCTGATAGTCTCTTGTCCATGTTCATGAGTCTCTGTTTGTTTGTCCTCTTTGTTTGTTGCTTTTATCCTACATATAAGTGATATCATGTGGTTTTCAACTTTTTTTGAGTTATTTTGTTTAGCACGATTATATATATATATGTAGGCCAGATATTTTCATTTTATAAGCTACAGTGTGTGTGTGTATATATATATATATTAGCCAGGCTAATATACAATATATATATTAGCCAGGTGTCTTCATTTTATTAGCTACAGTATAGACCCTAGAGCTGTCTCATTCCTTCCGCTCCTCTCCCCCACCCCACATGGAGTCAGGCCTTCCCAGAATCCCCCGCTTTTGCTGCCTGGGCCTGCTGGAACTCCTGCTTTTGCTGAGCAAGGGTCTTCCTCTGTTGCTCTGACTGCCACTCGAGGTCCCGGAACTGGAATTCATAATGCTTAATTTCAGCTGTGATATAGTCCAGCCTCTTCCTCACTGTAACCCAAGCCTCCCCGAGCTCCTGTTTGACCAGCACAGGGCCCAGAAGTTTAAAAACTATGTTGGACCCAGCCAGCAGGGCCAGTTCCTCCTTCATGATATTATTTTCTGTTAGTCGTGCTTCAAGCTTCTGCCACCCTGACATGAATTTACTCAAGTCCTTTTGAGGCTGTTTTTTCTCCACTTTTCCCGGTAGCTTCTTCTAGATCAGCTTAGCCATGGCAGAGATGAAAGCATTCTCCCTTCAGTATTCATAAACTCGGAAGCTGATTATATGCTTTTACCTAGGCTATTTCCTCTTTCTGTATAGTCTCATCTACCCAACTATAACTTTTAATTCTCTATGCAAGGATGTGGAAACACTTAGCTTTCTGTGTTAAGAAGTTCTTTTAGGACTTGTACATTACTGATCATGTTGTATTTTACTTCTCTCAGTGCAGTATATTGAATATATAAACTCAAAGACATACAGCAACACTGTTGCAAACCATGCAGTACTGAATCATGTTTAGCAACACATGACTCCAACCCTCTTGATGTTGTGAGTCATCTGGATTTTCTAGCAGCTTTCTCAGCTTCTGTCTCATTTTCAACACCATAAGAATCAATGACTCACTTACATGGCCTCAAGAAGCTGCAAGAAACTGAACAATGGGAATCTTCTTATCTGTAGTTGCAAACCTTTTTCCTTCTTCGCATGGTCTGTTCCAGCAAGGCTACTGCCTTGAGAAATAGTCAGACAAAAAACTGGCAGCATGTCGAGTTCTTCCTAGAACTTCCTCTTCATGTAGTTCAATAGTGACAACAAGGAAGATCTTTGGGTTTCTCCAGCTCATCCAGAATCTAGACCAAAAGTGAGATGCTAGTATGTCTTTCTCGCAGCTCCTTCTAGTTCTTTCTAGCAACTCTTTTGGGAGTCGCTTCCTGGAATATAGCCTGAGATCTAGTCTTTAATTCACAGACAACAAAATAATCCTCAGTTTATATTCTACTACACCTTAAAGACCGTCTTTAAGCCAATTCCACACTTACAACCTTGACTCTCTCTTTAGCCCTAGACCCATTTATTATAATAAATATTAGGAATCTTCACTTGAACAGTCACCTAATTCCCAAACTCCACTAGATCCACATAGTTTATCAAACCAGAAATCTGGGTATCGACTTCAAATTTTCTTCATCTCTCACCGTCATTCTCTCCAATCAATCACTAACTCTTGTCCTGCAGCTATTAAATATATCTCAATTCCATCTACTTTAGTTTATTTGTATGCCAAACCTCAACTCAAAATCATTTCTCACTTGGATTATTGTAATTATTTACTAAGTGGTCTCTCTGGTGACAATTTTATACTTTTTAAATCTATTCTCCATACTATAGACAGAATAACCTTTCTAAAAAAGCACATTGAATGTCTGCATATGTCTTATTGGAACAATTCTAATGTGACCTTGCTTATCTCTTAACCTTATTCCCTAACATTTATTTCACTTTCTGCCTCTATATTTACATTCCCTCGGGACCATGGTTTCACCAGCATCTACAGACTTCTAGTTTCCATTTTCTTGACTGCTTCTGTCAGGGTCTTTGCATAAACCATTTATTCTGCTTAGACTATCCCTTCACCTTTTCTCTAACCCAACTTCTCTCCTTCAATAACCAAATCTTACTCATGTTCCTCATGATCTTTCCCTGAACTACCAAGACAGTTCTGTATACCTCTTGAAAGTCTTTATATAACCCTTCACTTTCCTTTGTCACCCATATTGTAAACAGCTGCTTATTGGTCTGTATACTTCTCTAGACATTAAGTTCCATGAT
Source organism: Pteropus vampyrus (assembly GCF_000151845.1). NCBI lineage: Eukaryota > Metazoa > Chordata > Mammalia > Chiroptera > Pteropodidae > Pteropus > Pteropus vampyrus. The sequence continues at coordinate 3,719,036 of NW_011888798.1, read as the reverse complement.
GACAAAACTGCGACTTGTTTTTAATTCTATATCAAGAGCTTATTACATAGTAACTGATTAACCTAAGATAAATGAATAAATAAAAGAAAAATTACTGTGTTGATGAAAAATCAAAAACAGATTTGAGAGGTATTAGAGCATCATAAATATTTCAGGAAGAAGCTATCTTCAAACTGCCCATTCTCCTACTTGATAGAATAAAAGATCATATAAATTGGGTTAACAAACAGATAAACTATTTATTGACTATCGAACTCTATATGGAATTTATAAATATAGTTCAAGCCTTTGTATAGCAAAGTGTATTGTTTAACATTATAATCTTTTTCATTTTAAAGGTCCTATACTTTTTTTGAGGACCAATTTTTTTATGGATTTCTCCATAATTATTTGAATTTTTCAACACGTTAAGCAGAGATATCTGGGTTTAAAATTAGAGAAGAATTTTTCTAGAATAGAAAAAAAACTATGAAAAGACAATGAAAACATTCACAAAGAAGTGGACTACAGAATTTCTGTAGTGCCATGACTCGATTGAAAAACTTAACGTTAAAAAAAAAAAAAAACTGTTACTAATATAGTTTTCTATTTGGCAGTACAATTATTTGAATATCATCAGAATCTGTAAAAGAAAATTAGAAAATGCAATGCTGCAGATCCTTCATTTGTTGAGTAATTTTAAAGTAAGAACAACAAAGCACATGATACAAGCTTATTTAAATACTGAATAAGTCTATTAAATATTGCTTAATTTTTAAAAGTTTATTAATAAAGTTAATCCTGGAAACCCATATTAGTGTTTCTGCATTCTCTTTCTGCCAACAAATATGCAAGGATAAAAGGAAGGTATACATTCTCTCTGTTTGCTACACATGAATTTAAATATATATATATATATCCATATAAAAACTTTTACTGGTTTAGTTTCAAGGAATTTGCTGCTCACTTATTTACTACTTGAAAAATATTTATAATATATCTTCCTTGGTTTTTATAGACTTAAAATATTTGAAAACAAGCATTCTAGTTTACTTTTCTACTCAGATCTTCCTTGGTTTTCAATTCATTTTCTCCTCATCTCTGAAAGCATCAGTGCTAAATGAGAGTGGATTTTAAGTTGTCAATAAAACACACATACACAGATAGAAAAGTGTTTGTCATCTATATACATGATTTACTGACTAAAAATTTAACATTCACTGGTTAACACTCTAAAAGAAAAGAATTCATTTATAGAAAGGCATTCAGAGTTGCTAGCTAGAACTGTATTTTCTTACCATCTCATTTAATGTATTAGGATGAAATGGTAATGAGAATAATAGAAGGGAAAAAATGTAGTTTAGGGTGACAAGATGATTAGTATGCTGTACATCAGAAAGTCTGCTTCAAAAACTGGCTTTCATAATGTTGAGGAAGGAGTATATAATTATAGTCATCTGGGTATCCAAAAATACCAGGCCCATGAAAACAGGCACCTATTACATCTAACTAGGTACCCAAGGAATTAGTAGATAGGAGACAATAGTACTGAGTGTAATCCTTTCTTAACTCTGTTAAAGAATATTTCATTTACTTGAATGCAATAATGAAGATTTAGATAATTCTTTTCCAGAGTCAAAACTAAGTTCTCATGTTTCATATACCTATAACAGAGGAATATAGTTTAACATGAGAAGATTGGAGGGATGACTGCTTAGAGAGGCTTCAGTGGAAGATAAAAGTGGAACCCTAGCAAGCAAAGGGAAAAACATTGACATCAATAGTAAAGACAAAAATAGGAAAACAAACAAACATGAATAATGAATAAGAGAAAAGGTCTTTGCCGGAGGTTAGGGGGTAAGAGTATCTTAGTAAAATATATTTCTTAGTAGAATGTAACTGAAGTCTCAGAATAACTTAAGGAACAAAGCACACAGCCGAAGATGTGATACAAACGATCCTCCATGCACACAATAAATCCTAAAAAGATAATCCAGATGGCCAGATTTTTCATTACCTAGTGGAAATAGCAAATACTGTGCATTTGGATGTGGGTGGCAATTTAAGCACAGACTTCCTGTTAATTAACTTTATTTTCCGATTGTTTTTTGGTCTTATCTGGGAGATATCTGTCACCATCTCTTTTGATTATAGAAGATAGTTTATTTCTCAGAACAATATGATTTGTAAGAAACACCTGAAAGAAGATTCTAAATTTTTTTAGTTTGCTATAGAATACTGGTCATGATTTGGATAAAACTTCATATGAGTTCTCTGCCTACATTTTATCTTCTGGGCGGGAGCCAGAGTTTATGTTACAATGACTTCATACTACACAGGGCATATGTTAATTTCTGCAGTGGTTAAGCTGAATCCTTCACTAGTCTTGAATTGAAGTAAGTACTGCACATCCCTCTCTCTGGATAGAGGAGTTGATGGGGATTACAACAGAGATGTCTCCAAAATCGCACATAGAGATTTCCTCCTCATAGTGTCTCCTCTTTCACCTTACACTTAAACTGGCTGAGAGGTATACCAATTGTAAAACTAGTTTTTGCCATTTCCTTGGAAATTTCTGTAGTTTAGTTGAACATCAAAGTTTAATAAGCATTATCTTGTTTGTGTTAGATAAAATTTCAATAAGAATTCATTATTAAATAGTTTGGGTATAGAATTATTAGATTTGAAATAATAATCCTTGAGAATAATTAATATCCTTTAGTGTATCCATGAAAATTAATAAATTTTGAGAAATTTGAAACAATTGTTTTTTTTCTTTTTCATCTTGCTTCTAATCTTGCCATTAGGTCATTTCTACATTCCAGGACCAGCATGATTGTTATTTTTGTGTGTGTGTGTATTTTTTATCCTATAAGCTTTTAAACTTACTTCCTTTGTAGTTCTTTAAACTATATATTATGTTCCTTGGTATGGATAATGTTTTCCTTCATTACTTCAGTTCTGGAAAATTTAATTATAAAATAGTATTCATTATTTTTTGCCCTTACATTTGTTTTTTTTCTTTTTGCAAAGACTGATAATGAATGTTAAGACTTAAAGATCAATGCTCTAATTTTCTATTTTCTAACTCCTTATTATTTTGTTCCAACTTGTAGATTATTTCTTCAAACTTATCTTTCTATCTTTTAAGCTTTAAAAGTTTGCTCTCATGTTTTTTTTTTTAATTTCAAAATACTTCCTCATTCTCTGAATATTCTTTTCTCTTTTTTAATAGATTTATTTATTTTTTCTCTATGGCTATTAAGTTCTTTGACTTTTTTTCTGTTCTCTGTAGTTTTTTGTTTCCTAAAAAAATTATACTTTTATTAATTCTGAATATTGTTTTTCACATCAAATGCTTTTCTCAGCTGTCTGATGACCACTGGTATGAGACACTTAAATATTTATTTGGAAATTCCATCCATAGGTGGAGTTTATACTTCAATGTTGTTCCCTGTAGGTTGACTGGGCATGGTGTTAAAGAAAATTCAAATCTTAGTATTGGAAATCTCCAAAGTTCTACCAGAGGGCCAGAATGAAATATGTCTGACTTAAATTATCTGAGAGCCAATATGAGAAAGAGTGCTGAGAATCTCACTACTCAAAAACGTAGATTTCCTACTTCCTATATCTCTTTTTAGCCCTCATTCATAACTTTCCTTTTTGCCCGATGTCTTTAATTCTTGGGAATCTTCTGGTCTGAAAATCTTCATGAAGCAATCCTCTCATGTCATGACTGTGCTAAGGTACAAGAGGAGATCTGATGCACTTTAACCACACTTTGAAGATTTTCGACCAATCTTTTCTTTTTCATTTACATTTCATAACCCTGCCTTGTTCTACTTATAATTCCTGAACGTCTCCAAAGTGTCTTGTTTCTCATTACCTTCCTGTTATGCGACATAGAAAGTTTCAGCTAAATTGGCACTTCTTCATTTGCTTTGCAACATTTGTCATTGTTTTTCATCAGCAGTTGTCATCTTTCCTATTCTTCTTGTCAGGTGTACATCATTTTACCTTCTAATTTGATTTTTGAGAAAGACTTTAGTGGAGAAGGGAGGAGATAGAACAGAGATTAATGTGTATTTTCAATCCACCATATAGATCTAGGTGAACCCATCTGTATTAGCTTTCTAGGGCTGCCAAAATGAAATATACAGACTGAGTGGCATCAGCAACAGAAATGTATATCCTTACAATTCTTGGGACTACAAGTCTGTGATCAAAGTACTGTCAGAGTTGGTTACTTTTAAGAAATCTCCTTGGCTTGCAGATGCCTTTCATCTATCCCTATGTCTTTGCATTTTCTTCCCTCAGTGTGGGTCTGTGTTCTAATCTCCTCTTCTATAACCACTCATAGTGAATTAATGCCTAATGACCTCACTTTACTTTAATTAACCTCTTTAAAGATTCTATCTCCAAAAGAACCACATTCTGACAGACTGGGTGCTAGTATTTCCACATGTGAATTTGGAAGGACGCTGTTCAGCCCGTAATACCATCTATGGTAGAATTAAGAATGATCCAAAACCTGAAGTCAAAAGAATGTTACCAGGATGTGTCAGACTTTTAATAGCAGATACCAGTACTACACAAAGGAAATAGGAGGGTTGAGACAAGCAGGTTGGACAGAGCTGTAGAAGAATATGATCCAGGGGGATAGACTGTAAATGAGTAATCTTATACATATATAAAGCACAGAAATAAAAGTTCTTAAAGATAAGAATTGGAGACAGCAGGATCCAAGTACAAATAACCAAGGACCAATCCCACAGGCAAAAATATAGCATTACAGTAGCAGTAAGTGTGAATAGAGAGTATCTCCCAAAACTCATTTACCAATTTATAAAACAATGATTACTATCAGCACTGAAACCAAGGTTAGAGCAGGAGAAGACTGACTTGATTTTGTCATATGGAGGATTTGTTATATGGCTATTTACATTTTCAACAACCAACAAAACTGAGTTTAAAAGATTATTTAGTGACTATAAAGTTTAGAAGGGCATGGAAGAATATTATATCAGTTATCCTAAGTAGTTAATGTTATAAAACACTCAATAATTATATTAAACTTGCAATGGGTGCTCTCTAAATAGATTTAGGTTGAGAGGTAACATATTGAAACTTCTTAAGTATACTATGCCACCATATTCCTAACTTTTGTTAGAATTATTTTTTTCCTCTTGGCTTGTCCCCAGTCGATGAATCATGTTGTTTATCCCAGGGAAACAAATGTCCCATGTCTCTAGTAAGTGATAATCTATTTCTAATGCAGCGTCAGCTGCATATGCCTTCCAGCCATTAAAATGATGCTTAGCTGATGCAGTCTAAACTGTAATTCTGTTATTTTATTTTTGTAAACTAAAGACTAACAATATAGAATACAAATCTTTTCCTTGCTACCACTTGTATTATCTTACCTCACATTAGGGGGCGGGGGGGAAACCATAAAAGGCTTATTAAATTGACTAAAGAACCTAATAGCAGTAAGACAGTTATTTAAGCATCAGAGTTGACAAGTAAATGTAGCGAAAGCTGCCAAAAATCAGAGTTACAATTACTTATGATGATTTTGATTATCTGGCTGAGGGTAAACCTATAATATTGTGAAAAGTGCCTGAGGAGACCTAGTCCTGGCCCTTAATCCGAAGAATGCCCAAGTCTAAATATTGACTGATGATTTGCTTTCTTCTCTTAGAGAATCTCAAGGGAATGGCACTATAAAGAAAGAAAGCCAAGTTTACAAAATCTGAGCCTTGGAATAAACACAAAATAAGAATGCAGTTCTTTCTTAGTATTAAAAATCAATTCTTGTGCTAAAAATAAAATACCTGTCTCCTATATAAGCAAAATGTCAAGACTTAGATTTAGTTTTTTCACACATTTGATATTAATTACACTTTTAAGTGATATATATGTTCTGAAACCTTAGTAATTCAATTCAAATTTGGAAATTCATACTTATCAAGATTAAATTAATCTGGTTATATTTTTTCATGTATATATTTATATTATGCATCCTTAAATAATATTCCAAATGAATATACATTTGAAGTGTTTATACTTTTTTGCCCACATGAAAATGCATGGAAATATTCAATAAATTATAAACACTTCTTCAAATTTATATTAAATGGA
>NW_011888798.1:3701640-3712866 GCF_000151845.1 Pteropus vampyrus | reverse complement strand
GGGCATGGAAGAATATTATATCAGTTATCCTAAGTAGTTAATGTTATAAAACACTCAATAATTATATTAAACTTGCAATGGGTGCTCTCTAAATAGATTTAGGTTGAGAGGTAACATATTGAAACTTCTTAAGTATACTATGCCACCATATTCCTAACTTTTGTTAGAATTATTTTTTTCCTCTTGGCTTGTCCCCAGTCGATGAATCATGTTGTTTATCCCAGGGAAACAAATGTCCCATGTCTCTAGTAAGTGATAATCTATTTCTAATGCAGCGTCAGCTGCATATGCCTTCCAGCCATTAAAATGATGCTTAGCTGATGCAGTCTAAACTGTAATTCTGTTATTTTATTTTTGTAAACTAAAGACTAACAATATAGAATACAAATCTTTTCCTTGCTACCACTTGTATTATCTTACCTCACATTAGGGGGCGGGGGGGAAACCATAAAAGGCTTATTAAATTGACTAAAGAACCTAATAGCAGTAAGACAGTTATTTAAGCATCAGAGTTGACAAGTAAATGTAGCGAAAGCTGCCAAAAATCAGAGTTACAATTACTTATGATGATTTTGATTATCTGGCTGAGGGTAAACCTATAATATTGTGAAAAGTGCCTGAGGAGACCTAGTCCTGGCCCTTAATCCGAAGAATGCCCAAGTCTAAATATTGACTGATGATTTGCTTTCTTCTCTTAGAGAATCTCAAGGGAATGGCACTATAAAGAAAGAAAGCCAAGTTTACAAAATCTGAGCCTTGGAATAAACACAAAATAAGAATGCAGTTCTTTCTTAGTATTAAAAATCAATTCTTGTGCTAAAAATAAAATACCTGTCTCCTATATAAGCAAAATGTCAAGACTTAGATTTAGTTTTTTCACACATTTGATATTAATTACACTTTTAAGTGATATATATGTTCTGAAACCTTAGTAATTCAATTCAAATTTGGAAATTCAGACTTATCAAGATTAAATTAATCTGGTTATATTTTTTCATGTATATATTTATATTATGCATCCTTAAATAATATTCCAAATGAATATACATTTGAAGTGTTTATACTTTTTTGCCCACATGAAAATGCATGGAAATATTCAATAAATTATAAACACTTCTTCAAATTTATATTAAATGGAAAGTCATGACATAATAAGTTAAACAGTAAATTTCAGTAGCTGGATATACCTTTTATTCAAACTTAAAGTGATATATATATAAAACATAGTTTTTAAAAATCTTTTCTATACTTTTTTCAATAATATTATAGTTTCCCTTACTTATTGAATATTCATTGACATTTTTGAAACAAAGAATATAATTTGTCATGCACTGTCAATAAAAATCCTTTAGTTATATGCTATTGTTATAAACCTACTGATTTTGAACAAATAAGTATATGTAGATAGATACTTTATTTTAATCAAAAAATAAATGAAAGCAAGATATTTAAAATAAGACTTTGAATTCAAAATTACTTCTGGCTACAAGAATGGCCTGAGAAAATTCTCCTAGAAATCATTCTTAAACTAGAAGCAAAGATTCTACAACTCATAGGACAGAGAGGCTTCACCTTACTCATTCTCAAATGCAAAGCAAAATTACAAAAGTTGTCCTCTCTAGTCTTTATACTATGACTTCTTTTGTGGCAATCTATTGGCAGTTACAAAACAATGATTCAAAAAATTTAGCAAGCAAACAGCTCACTAAAAATCTTGTAGTCTGGGCTCTATCCCAAACATAAGAAATTAAAATCAGTAGTGTATTGGGAAGAAAGAGAAGGAGAGGCAGCAATCTTCACTATATTTATGGAAGCATTCAAGAGTTTGAGAACCATTATTTAGACACTCTGGTGTTTGCTCTTTTCTTTTATAATACCTGATATCCAGGGATCACCTTGAAACCTCAGATCACTCTCCATCTTCCAGAGTGCTATTACTTTGCCTCCTTTGAAATTGATATTTACTCTTTTCACCTCATCCCTTAAATTCTACATCATGTTTTTTTCTCGAATCAACGATTACCTAATTCTCTCAGCTCATAAACTGGAGAAACTTGCCCAGTTCTGGCTCAATTCCCAGTGTCAGAAAAGAATAACTTTCTGCCCATGGAATAATCCAATGTGATGATTAATTGGTGGACCATTCAGATCAGAAGGGATAGGAAAAAAGTTTTATTTTAAACCATCAAGTAATACATTTAATATCCCTATAGACAGCATCGTCTATTTCAAGTTCTACTACATAAACCAATATTTATTCTGCCTCTTTTAGCTCCATTTTATTTCAAACAACCCCAAATGTCTTTTAAGTTTGAAGAACCACCATCAAAGAAAAATAGCAATTTCTCAGGAAAAATTTATAGAATTTTATAGGTTTTATAAAACAAATAGATTTATAAAATGAGAATAATTATTTACCTATCTCATGAAGTTTTAAGCATTAAAATGAGTTAATGTAACTTAACACCTAGGCATTGTCACATTTTATATATTAAATAGGTTTTTTGCTGTAGAGACTCTCAGAGATTTTTAACATGCTAATGTGCATTGTGAGTAACTGGGGTGGAGAGTATTCATTGTTTTACAAATATATTTGAGCAGATAGTAGAATCTGGACTACTTATTTGGAGACACACACTCTAGAAAAGGGCCTGCGTAAATCTTCTCTCCTGCATAGATGTCACCTGCTCTAGACAGTCCAGAAAACATTACTCTGTGAAGTAAAAGCTAAATAATCTACTTAAGGTAAAAGAGAAACATAGCTTACTTGGGTCTCTTATCCTGATTCCCTTTAGCATCAGTGGAGTTTCCAACCCTTAACTGTTATCATTTAAGTTGGGAGGTCAAATAGCATTTATAATAATGGAGGTTTGGAGAATATGACTTTTCAGTGTTTTTTGACCACTGTGTTCTAGTGTTAAATCTTCTTTGAAACAAAGAGAATCCTTTCACCCCAACTCTGTCTAATTAAACCCCCACTGCTAATTTAGGGTTTTTTTTTTTTTTTTTTTGCTCTGATCTTCCTTTAATAGCAATTTGCTGGCTGCCAGTTTAATTTATTTGGAATGCCAGGTAGTAAATATCTGCTTAGTTTATCAAATTTCTGATCCTCTGATCCAGGAAACTTGACAGGAACAAATTTTATTGATTCTTAAAGTTAAACATGGTTATCTGACTTGTCTTGGTAAATGATATATGAGCAGAAGTTATATGTCACTTTTGAACCAGAACTTCAAGAAATCATGCGTAGGTTGCTACATCCCTTCTTTCTGCCATAAACTAACAATTGCCAGATAGTGCATGTTCTGCAGGTGTTTCTCTGAATATGGATTACAATATATCTTTATTGGCTAAGTCACTGAATTTAGGCTTACTTTCTACCACAGCATAACTGAACCTATCTTGACTGATAACATTTTTGATATTGGAAAAAAGGTGATTTTAAGAGTTGCTAATTTGTTGTTTTACCATTGCATTGGTAATTTATCCTTTAGGTGAAGTGATAAATTCAGCTTTTTGAACTTCCATGCTGAGAACTAGACTCTGAAAATAGTTAAAATTTTATCAACTATAGAAGTCTGGGCAGCCAAACATCAGGCTCTCCTGAAATTTAACTAAAATATAGTGTTAGTCATTGTATTCTATTAATTATATAACCATTTTAAAATTATACATTTATTCAACATGTATTTATTATGCGTTTTGTACTAGCCTTTGTAATGAGAGCTGCTCTGTATCACTGATTGCTGTGAATAGTAGTTTTCAAGCATATTGTTCTTGAGAACCCTTTCCACTCTTAAAAACTATTGAGCACCCCAAAGAGCTTTATATGTGAGTTATTGCTGTAAATACATACTGTATTAAAAATTAAAACTAAAAATGTTATTTAATATTTTATTTTTAGATATTGTAGATTCACGGGCAATTGTAAAAAACAGTACGAAAAGATCTCTATACTCTTTCTATTTTTCTCTCATAGTAACAACTTGAAAAACTATAGTACAATGTCACATACAGAATATAGACATTACTGCAGTTAAGATATAGAACATTTCCATCAGCACAAGGATCTTGTATGGCTACACCCTCCTTATGACCACACCCACTTCTCCCTCACCCTGCCTCCTCCTTATTCCTGGAAATTATTAACCTATTCTCTATTTCTGTAATTTTCACATTTCAAGAATGTTATATAAATTAAATTATGCAGTACGCAATTTTTAGATATTAGCTTTCTTCACTTAGCCTATCTGATGAATCTTATAACAAGAACTTTTGCGGAAAAAAAGTTTTAATTTTGCTGAAGTCAAATTTATAATGTTTTACTTCTATCAGTTGTGTTTTTGACTTTTTTTGCTTACCTCTAGGGTTCTGAGGTTGTTTTTCCTAGTCTTTTTCTTTTAAGTTTATAATATTTCTTGTATAAGTTGGGGATCCGCCTGAGTTATTTATTTGTTTATTTTTTAGTATGAGAGAGAAGATCTAGACTGCTGTTCATATTTTCAGTCTATAGATGTCCAGTTGCTCTAGGACCACTTTTTGTTAGAAAAGCTATCTTTCCTGCATTGAATCACTTTTGCAACTTTGTAAAAAATATACTGGATATTTGTGTGTATCTCTTTCTGGGTTCTCTATTCTGTTCCATCAATTTATATGTATATTTCTCTATCAATACCATACAATATTACATCCCTTCACCAATACCTCTCATTATTTTCAAAATTGTTTTAGTGATTTTAATTTCTTTAACTTTCCATATAAATTTTCAAATTATCTTGTCTATATACATTTAAAAAAATCTTGCTGAGATTTTAATGGGCATTGCGTTGTCTGCATATCATTTTGAGTAGAATTAACATTGTTACTATGCCGAGTTTTCAATCTATGAATATAGTATGTCTTTAATCTTATTTAGATTTTTCATGATTTCTTTCATCATTGTTTTATCATTTTCGACATACAAGTCCTATGCATATTTTGTTAGATTTATCCCTAAGTAATTTACTTTTTTAAATGATTGTAATTGATATTATATAGTTTTTAAATGTCGGTACTCACATGTTCATTATTAAACTATAAAAATACAACCACGTTTGTATATTTATCTTTTATCTGTGACCTCTGTAAACTCACTTATTAATTCTTCAAGTTTTTTTCTAGATTTCTTGAGATTTTTTTGTATCAACAATTATGTCATAGAGAAAATATTATTTCTTTCTTCACTATTAACTACAGTGTTAGCTGTAGTTTATTTTTTTTTATGCTCTTATTTATCATACTCTTTTCTATGTTTTATAAGCTTTTATAATCAGGAAAAGCGTTGAATTTTGTCAAATTTTTTTCTGTGTCAATTGTCATGATATGATATAATGTAATATTGATGTGATCTTCTTTCTTAATGTTTAACCTATTATATAGTGGGTTACATTGATTGTTTTTCTAACATAGAACCATTATTGCATTCTTGGAATAAACTCTCTTTAGTCATGATGTACACATTTTTTATTTTTTATGTATATTGCTGAATTATATTTGCAAATATTTAGTTTAAGATTTTTATGTTTCTATATGTAAATTATATTGATCAGTAGTTTTTTGTTTGTTTGTTTTCTTGTTTTATTTTGTTGTGTTTTTTTGTACTGCATTTGTCTGGTTTTAGTATCCAGGTAATAGTGATTTTATACAATACATTTAGAAATGTTCTTTCCTCTTTTGTTTTCAAAAAGAGATTATGTAGATAAATGCTAATTCTTCTTTAAATGTTTTATAAAATTCTCCAGGTAAATATCTGAGACTGGAAATTTCTGTTTTGGGAATTTTTAACTATTAAATCAATTTTCTTAATAAATAAAGAATTATTAAAATTATCTATTTTATGATGAATGAGTAGTGGTATTTTTTTTTTTAAGAATCGGTCAATTTTATCTGAGTTTTCAAATTTATGTATGTAGAGGGTGGTTTTTTTGGTAGTGTTAATTTATAATCTTTATAATACCCTCAAGGTTTGTAATTATAGTCTCTGCTTGATTGCTGATATTGGTATTTTGTGTCCTCTATTTTTTTTTTGTCATCCTTGGTAGAGATTTGTCAATTTTATTGAAATTTTTGAAAAACCAGCTCTTCCTTTTATCAATTTTTAAAGACATTGTTTGTTTATTTTAACTTTTATTGATTTCTGCTCTTATTATTTCTTCTACTTGCTTTCAATTTATATTGGCCTTCTTAAATCTAAGATCCTGAAGTAGAAAATTAAATTACGGATTTGAGACTTTTCATCTTTTGTAATGTGTGTGTTTAGTACTTCATGTTTTTTCCTTAGCAATGCTTTAACTTTGATACTACTCCCAAACTTGATTACTAGTAGTTATAACTCAAAATATGATACCGTATCAATGAAATTTTTTTAACGTTACATTAAAACCCATTGGCCTATCTTGTACTTCAAATAGTTATTTTTTCCTCATGCATAATTTTGTAGAATTTTGCCTTGGTCATTTGTAATAGATTGTTTTATTGAATTATGCAGATCTTTTAAATACTAACACTTTTTTATACATTATCAATATTATATTCATTGATATTATGAACAATTATATTAAATCATTAATTTGACCAGTTTAGTTGATCTTTAGCTGAATAGCTTGTGCATTCTCAATTTCTTGTTAACCTTTTATAAATCAGGATTCTCTGAACTCAACTCTTATGTCCTATCATTTAGATTATATTTTCAATGCACTTATGCATATTAGTAATAAATTTCTCATGAGAAAGATTGTCCAAAATAAACAATTAAATTAAATTTAATTTAATAATTGAGAGTCTATGAAGCTAACAGTGATGAATAAATGATTTTAAAATTCTAGTTTTCACTTGAAAGCTCAAATAGTATCACTGGCAACAAATGCTCGTATTTGTTTTCTTACTAGCATCTCTAACTTCATTTATTTTTTAGGAAATATCTTCCAAATATTCAAATATGAACAACCACAATCTGTCGGATAGCCGCTCTTTCAAGCAAAAATGGTGTTTCATAAAAAGTGGCTAGAGTAGTCAGAAACTCAATCACACACTGTTTTTCATCAAGAAAACCATCATATTTCAGTATACAGCAGAAGCTCTTTTTATGTGCTTTGTATTTTGTGAACAAGGCATTAAATAGATGGAATTTAATAAAATTAATAATTTTGTTGCTCTATCAAAGGCATTATTATGTGCATGTGGCAATTTTTCTCTGCATGTATGAAATGGCAAAGAATACAATGATTAATACTAGAGTTTACCTTTATTTATACTAATAAACCAGTAACTTTATACACCATTGCTTTGCCCCATTACATGTTAATACAATAAATAAGCAAACAACATCTAAACTATTTTCTGATAATACTAGTGACATTGTGTATCCCATGATAAGTTTTCAGTAATTCTTAAGGTCCAAAGATCAAAATTTGAAAACCACTGATCTTAAAATATGTGCTTCTCACACTTATGAAACTTATAGTCTTGAGAAAAAAGAAAAAATGAAACGTACAAAAATATAAGATAATTAATTATGATAACAAATATGGAGAAAAATGCAGAGTAATATTAGAAACATGACATACATAATAGACACAATAACAGAGAGAATCTGCTTTTGATTGATTGGTTCCAGCGTGGGTCAGAGATAATCAGTCTGAGTTAAAGACATCTAAGAAGATAATTCAAATATAACTGGAGTTAGCATGGAGATAATGAAACAATAATCATATGACCACTGAGTTGAGAAAGCATTTAACTTTTCTCCTGAAATCAAAAAGCTAGTGTGACTGGAGAGGAAGCATTCGAAATATTTCAAAAGGATGCTGGAAATAGGCATGCACATACCAGAAGATTTAGGCTCTTGGAAGTGTACCTAAAGTTTTGTAATTCTACACACATTCAATAAAGGTCCTCCAGAGTTTTAACCAAAGAGAAGATCCACTATTGAGATATCAGAGTTCCATTCATTATTATTAACCAGAAAATAACTCCACCAACTAACTTTATTGTACTCTACCAGTTACTCAATCGAGAAATAATGGCAAATTTGTTAACTTTTTATAAATCAAGATCATGTGATTTTCTATCTGGTTGTACTTATATTTTTTTCTGAAGATTCATTGAAGTATAATTTACACGTTATAAAATTGTAGCATACATTTATAGAATTGTGCAACAAGCCTATAAAGCATCTAGTTTTTCAAAATTTCCATTTCCCTAAGATAATGGACATTTAGCTTGTTTCTAGTTTGGGGCTACTATGAAATGAAATAGGTTTTCTTGCAGTTTTGTTTTTTTTCTTATTTTTTCTCTTTTTTTCAGGTTGGATAATATATATTAATCTATTAATAAATTCACAGATTATTTCTTCTGCCTCCTCAAATCTATTGTTTACATCTTGTTGTAAACTTTTTTATTTATTGAAGTTTTTAACTCTAGATTTATTGTTCGCCTCTTTTTAGTATTTTCTAAAATACTATTTTCTAAAATGTTTATTCAGATTCTTTATTTTTTTTATTATTACTATTACATTTTTTAAAAAAATTTAAACATGGTCAATTCCAGTTTTTTTGAAAATATTTATAATAGAAGTTTTGTCAACTTTTACACTAAATCCAACCTCTGAGACCTCTCAAAGACAGTTTCTATTTATCACTCTTTTTGCTGTCTTTAGGTCGTATTTTCGTTTTTCTGTTCCACTCATAAATTTAGTTGAAAACATGATGTTTTAAATATTGTATTGTAGCAACACTGAATTCTGAACTTTTTTCCCTTCCTCTGAAAAATTTTTGTTTTATTCCTGTTTGCCAGTGAAAATGTTGTCTAGATGGGTAGACAGAGTCCTGGTGCTTCTTATTGTGCCATCTTTCCAGAATCTCCTTTCCTGTTGTACTATTTTTCAACTCATTTCTACTCTGATTGGATCAAGCTCTATGATAATATTAGTGAAGGTGGTAGTTATAATTTACATATTGAGTTATAGTTGGTTACAATTTATTTATTTACATGTTATCTCCCAAGAAAACTGTTACCTTGTTCTTAGTTGTGACTTTAGCTGCTTTTTCTTTATAATACCATCACATGTCATAAGTAGGTGCCACACAAAAGGCTGTTGATCTGAATTTAATGAAAATGAAGAAAGAATGTTTATTGTTTACTGCATGATCAACTCCTCACATTTCAAAATCATAATCTTAAATAAAAAAAACCTCTGAACTAGTGAGAAAGGATTTTTTTTTTTTTGTAGAAAAAGGGCATATTCTTTAGAATAATTAATTTGGCCAGTTTAAATTATCTTTAGCTGAATAGCTTGTGTGTTCTCAATTTTCTGCACGATTCATTTAGATTATCTTTTCAATGCACTTATACAGATTAGTAAATAAATTTCCCATGAGAGATATTGTCCAAAATAAAATGAACAAACAACAGCTCTACACAGAAGATTTTAAATATCTAAGACAAAAATAGATAAGTGTACTAAAATTTCTCAGTCTATTTAGAAATGTATCTTAACAAAACAGATATTACCACTGCTAGAGAGAAGAATGTATACTTGGAGTCAAATTAGAATGTACCACATTTGAGTACTTTTTGGCAGGGTGTCCACTCAAGTACGTAGGCCATTACAATTCTATATTCTGGTGATACCACCTCTGAATCCAAAGTAAGGCTCAGCTTGTGCTATTATTTGACCTCAATACGGCCATCTTCCAGGCCCAGGTTCGGAAGCAAGGATGACTCTCCATCACAAATATGTGCAAAATAGGCTAAGAAATCTAAATTGCATTTGATTTATTCTAATTTAAGAAATAAATACAATGTTCCTCAATTTATGGATTATAATTAATATGTCAAAAATTTGTATAGAGGTGGCATTACAATAGAAAAGGAGGCTTATATTTTTTGCAATCAAATAATGAAATAGGTTTTAGAACTTTAAAAAAGGTCGCCAAAACCTCTTTGGGCTCTGAGGATGCCAACTCTGTTTTTATTTTATTTTTATTTCTCAAACTGAAGAGCACATGCTTGAGCTAAGATACTTTTTCATTTGTTGCACCTTAATTTACTTTACTCTTAATTGAGCTCAACATGAGGAAAGATTTTATAAGCAATGTATGCATTTCAATTTTTTAACTTTGATTTTTACGACATCTATTCCCCTGGAATCATTTTTTCCCTCCCTTGTTTTTGAACAGAGTACAGTAAGGTATAAGTAGCAGAAATTAAGAATAAAATAAGCCAGTGCTCCAGGAAAATAATGAACCAGACGGAACTTCTTTAGTGAATCTGCATTCCTTCTTAGCTTGGCAAGTTGCAATATATACTCAAAAGGTAGCAAACCTTAGTGGATAGTGCTTGCAATTCCCATTAAAAGAGGAACCAGTTAACTCTTTTCAGGGAACAGGTACTCCATTCTTGGGAAAAAAAAAAAAAAAAGCCTGGCATTTAAACTTGCACAACACAAGAAAATTCTAACATATTTTTGGGTTTGATTGTATCTGGGACGGAATCATAACATACAGTGTTGAACAGAATTTGAAAAGAGTGCCAACGCTTATCATGTTACTGTTATGGTTCTAAGTGACTTATAGGGTTATAACTGTAATTTAAGGGGAAAAAGCTTTTATCTTACAGTCTGTAAAATATAATGAAATATTTAAAATGTATTTTTGTAATCTAAGACTCCTGTCTTTCATTGAATTTTTGTTAGTTTTCTACATTTAGAAAGTTTAATATCAGAATTCCTAGCTAATCATTTCGATTTCTGAAAAGCTGTATCATATCTTTCAGTATAAAGGAAGTTGATGGAAATATTAAAATAATGGAATTTGAATCATTAAATAAAATGTGTAATTTTTCCCCAGTGTTAATAAAAAATGTGAATTACACTTATTTTAGAGAATTGAGAAAACGTAAAAAAAACAGTAGTGAGAAATCTTTTGCTTTGTGCTATTTGACTTAAAAATAGATCAATAAATGCTAAGAGCAATTCTGAGAAAGAGTGGGATTTTAATAAAAGTAAATATGGTTTAATATGAAAATGTAAGAAAAAACCTCATGATAATTTCTTCTTATGGATAATTGAAAGTGATATGTACAACTTATTATTACTATTATTACAGTTTAGTAAAAAGAAGTACTTAAATAAACTTTGCATTTATGAAATAAAAATAAATGAGGTATAACACTTCAGCCTATCTGTCA
>NW_011888798.1:3672197-3700790 GCF_000151845.1 Pteropus vampyrus | reverse complement strand
TTTAAATTATCTTTAGCTGAATAGCTTGTGTGTTCTCAATTTTCTGCACGATTCATTTAGATTATCTTTTCAATGCACTTATACAGATTAGTAAATAAATTTCCCATGAGAGATATTGTCCAAAATAAAATGAACAAACAACAGCTCTACACAGAAGATTTTAAATATCTAAGACAAAAATAGATAAGTGTACTAAAATTTCTCAGTCTATTTAGAAATGTATCTTAACAAAACAGATATTACCACTGCTAGAGAGAAGAATGTATACTTGGAGTCAAATTAGAATGTACCACATTTGAGTACTTTTTGGCAGGGTGTCCACTCAAGTACGTAGGCCATTACAATTCTATATTCTGGTGATACCACCTCTGAATCCAAAGTAAGGCTCAGCTTGTGCTATTATTTGACCTCAATACGGCCATCTTCCAGGCCCAGGTTCGGAAGCAAGGATGACTCTCCATCACAAATATGTGCAAAATAGGCTAAGAAATCTAAATTGCATTTGATTTATTCTAATTTAAGAAATAAATACAATGTTCCTCAATTTATGGATTATAATTAATATGTCAAAAATTTGTATAGAGGTGGCATTACAATAGAAAAGGAGGCTTATATTTTTTGCAATCAAATAATGAAATAGGTTTTAGAACTTTAAAAAAGGTCGCCAAAACCTCTTTGGGCTCTGAGGATGCCAACTCTGTTTTTATTTTATTTTTATTTCTCAAACTGAAGAGCACATGCTTGAGCTAAGATACTTTTTCATTTGTTGCACCTTAATTTACTTTACTCTTAATTGAGCTCAACATGAGGAAAGATTTTATAAGCAATGTATGCATTTCAATTTTTTAACTTTGATTTTTACGACATCTATTCCCCTGGAATCATTTTTTCCCTCCCTTGTTTTTGAACAGAGTACAGTAAGGTATAAGTAGCAGAAATTAAGAATAAAATAAGCCAGTGCTCCAGGAAAATAATGAACCAGACGGAACTTCTTTAGTGAATCTGCATTCCTTCTTAGCTTGGCAAGTTGCAATATATACTCAAAAGGTAGCAAACCTTAGTGGATAGTGCTTGCAATTCCCATTAAAAGAGGAACCAGTTAACTCTTTTCAGGGAACAGGTACTCCATTCTTGGGAAAAAAAAAAAAAAAAGCCTGGCATTTAAACTTGCACAACACAAGAAAATTCTAACATATTTTTGGGTTTGATTGTATCTGGGACGGAATCATAACATACAGTGTTGAACAGAATTTGAAAAGAGTGCCAACGCTTATCATGTTACTGTTATGGTTCTAAGTGACTTATAGGGTTATAACTGTAATTTAAGGGGAAAAAGCTTTTATCTTACAGTCTGTAAAATATAATGAAATATTTAAAATGTATTTTTGTAATCTAAGACTCCTGTCTTTCATTGAATTTTTGTTAGTTTTCTACATTTAGAAAGTTTAATATCAGAATTCCTAGCTAATCATTTCGATTTCTGAAAAGCTGTATCATATCTTTCAGTATAAAGGAAGTTGATGGAAATATTAAAATAATGGAATTTGAATCATTAAATAAAATGTGTAATTTTTCCCCAGTGTTAATAAAAAATGTGAATTACACTTATTTTAGAGAATTGAGAAAACGTAAAAAAAACAGTAGTGAGAAATCTTTTGCTTTGTGCTATTTGACTTAAAAATAGATCAATAAATGCTAAGAGCAATTCTGAGAAAGAGTGGGATTTTAATAAAAGTAAATATGGTTTAATATGAAAATGTAAGAAAAAACCTCATGATAATTTCTTCTTATGGATAATTGAAAGTGATATGTACAACTTATTATTACTATTATTACAGTTTAGTAAAAAGAAGTACTTAAATAAACTTTGCATTTATGAAATAAAAATAAATGAGGTATAACACTTCAGCCTATCTGTCATACTGATAGATTCATATACATATAAATGGTGATTTTTTAAACACAAAATTATATGACTAATTCTTTCTTGCCACTTCATTATTTACTTAAGCTAGCACTAGCCTTAGCACTGAAATCAACCCACTTAATGAAATGCTTACTTAAACACCAAAGCCATTATTACATATGTAACAGTTTGGAAATACTGCATTACATTTGGAAAATGCCCAACATCAGTGAATCAATTCTCTGTCTGCTTTATAAAAACAACTTCTGCTTTATTGCTTTTTGGAAACTGAATTGAAGCAATACTTCACAAAAGCCATTAAACAGAACTTGTGACACGAAATAGAAGACTTCTGACTAAACTACATCATTTCTTAATTTCCTTTGAACACCTAATGGCATAATGAAAACTGATTTAGATATGTTCATGTTCTCAGTTATGATATCTGATAGCCTCAGATTAAAAAGTTGATATGTAAAATGAAACGATGGTACAAGTGAACAATCGACCTTATCAATAGTCTGCTCTGAGCAATCCAAATTTTGAATTAGTCAAATAAAGTGGCATTTAATGCTGAAAAATATGGAAAATAATTGACGATTTGAATAATTAACATGAAAATGATTTTTATACAGCAGCAACACATTAAATATTTAACCATGTGAAAAGGAAACAATTTTAAACTAGTAAATATGGGAAAATTTTTTGGAGAATTCTTTAGGGTTTGCTTTTTTTTAAAAAAAAAATTCCTTTGGGATATTGTTGACAATTTCATACTATTAATATTGGAAAAGTATAACAAGGAAGACAGAGAGTGCTCATTGATTTTATTCTACTTTCTAAAAGTAAAATAGATATGGGAAAGTGTGGATTTGTTAAAAATACATTAGTTCTGTTATTTGTTCTAATCTCTTCACTGTGGTTGAAAGAAACATGTTTTAACTAGGAGATGTATCATCTTTAAATGGTATTTTATCACGTATTGTCATTTCTAAAACCTTGCAAAAATAATCAGAGTTGTAATGAGTTCTTTCATTGCTACTGAAGCAGAGGTAGTAGGATTCCAGTAAGTCGACTGTGTAGATTTGTGGAGCATGTTAAGCACAGGCATGCTGTAAGAATTAGAATTAGTGTCACTCTTATTTAAAAGCTTCCCTGTTCACCTTTGCAACTCTAGATAGTTGGCCAGGATTAAACTATGAATTTCTTACACATTCCAGTGAAGTAATTAAGCAAGAAAAAGTAAAGAGAAAAAGACAAAGAATATAGGAGTCTTTAATTTTACTAATACAGTAATATGTATTTAAATTAAATTAAAAACTATATAAACAAAATTGTTTCTGTGATATTAATGATAGGATAAAAGCTAACTGCACCTGAACAGATTTGGCAGAATGTAAGCATAAATAAAAAAATATTCATCACCACTTGGATCAAAATTATTTTTTTTTCTAATTAGAAATAGTGTCCTACAATTAAATACCAAGTAGAATATAAAATAATATATTTTTAAAAAATCTCTATCAGCTGGGGTCCAACCAGAAAAACAACTTCTAGAACAAGTAAATGTAATGCAGAGAATTGGTTATACTGAACTTAGATATCAAGCAGGTGACAGCAATTTAACAATAACAGGGAGATATGGTCACTACAGGGCTGTTAGGCAAAAAAAAAAAAAAAAAAAAACAGGATTAGGCAACATTATTAGTGCTCAGAAATGAGTCACCCAACAAATGCTGAGACCCAGGCAAATCTGCCTGTGTCTATGAAAGCTACAGAGTACATGGTGCCTTTACCTCCCAATGTGGAGGAAGAGGCAGGTATACCTTGGCTTCATCCACCTTCCCATTCTCTAAATTCCTGCCAAAGCTTTTATAACCATATTCAGCCAAAACCAGTTATTGTAGGAGCCTGGGAGATGCAGTCTTTAGGATTTAGCCAACTTTTAAAACAGAACAATGGTGGGGAAGGGTAAGAGGGAATCCGAGGGCAAATATACTGAAATAACATATTTTCCCATGATACACTATCAAGGTTAACTAAGTCAATGATGTTAAACATCTTAAAATTGTGCTACTACAGGCAACAAAATGCTATAAACTATACTTTCTTCTCTATTTGATTAACGTATTAAATAATAGATATTTAAATATCTACCAGGACATGAGATCTGCTGTAGACCTCTGTTATCTTGGCAATATATTAATTTTCTGTTATCTTGGCTATATATATATATATATATATATATATATATATATATATATATATATGAAAGAAAATTAATATATATATTGGTTTTCCTTATTTATAAGACATATGTTGCTCAATTTTTTTGTTTGTAAGTGTATGTGTGCATTTGCATATTTTTTTAATCTAAGAAAATGCGACGTTTTTACTCATAGATGTCCTATCTACTATTCTCTGTAATTTTTAAACAAAAAGGACAAAGGACACTGTGAATATTAGATTAGAAGAATTTGAATTTTTAAAACTTGTTCTGTTTCAAGTAATCTGTGCCATTAAACAAACAAAAACAGAGTTGGTATCATATAAAATATTTTATTTGGAACTTTCTAGCAAAAGAGAGTCAAATTATGCTCTATTGACCTTCTCTCAACATTATCTCATGGACATATAAAACTCGGGCCGAATTAGTTACTTGGGTCCCTCACTCAAAGTAGACAGATATCACAGATTTAGGCCTGAAGTTACTAAACAAAAAAACAAAAACAAAAACAATAATTTTCAGAGGAAATTACATAATCCAGACTTAGTACATCATCTGAAATGTTCATTTTTTAGCAAAAAATAAAAATAAAAAATGAAAGAAACATGAAAATGCAGCCTGTCTTCAGAGGATGTGTGTGTGTGTGTGTGTGTGTGTGTGTGTGTGTGCGCGAAAAGAAATGGTAAGTGTTCGAGATATTAGATTTAACAGATAAAAATCACAAAACACGTAATATAAGTAATTTCAAAGAATGGAAAGAAACTCATTTAAAGAAATAAACAATTACGAAAACAATGAATAGCAAAGATATTCAATAAGGAGATATTTATATATATTTAAAAAGAAAATTCTGGAGTTAAAATTAAGAAAAAACATTATATTAGATTTCAATGGCAAATTCAAGATTATAAAATAATCAGTAAACTTGTAGAAAACTCAATATAAATTATCTATCTGAAGAAGAAAAAGAACAACAACAAATGGCAGAAACAAGAGCAGAGAGTCAGAGACCCGTGAGACAACATGAAGTGTATCAATCACTATATAGAGTCTCAGAGAAAGAGAGAATATGGAATAACAACAAAAATGTTATTAAAGAAATGATTAAAATCTTTCCAAATATGATGGAACCATTAATACAAATCCAAGAAGTTCAGGAAGCCTAAGTGAAATAAATACAAATAGATTCACACTTGGACATATAGCTAAACTTTAAAAACCAAAACAAACAATGAATTTTGGACACAATAAGAGAGAAACAATTCATTAAGATTATGGTGAAGTATCAAAATGATTACTGCTAAATTTTTATTAAAGAAAATAGACAACAGAAGGCAGGGTAAAACATTTATAGGGCAAAAAATACACCAATAATGTCACCCCCAAATCTTATATCTGGCATATACATTCTTCATAATGATAGCAAAATAAAGATATTCTATAAGCAAATAATGAATTTGTGGCTAGCAGACTCACTTTACAGGAAATACTAAAAGAAGTCCCCCATGCTGAAAGGTAATAAATAAAACCAGACCTTAATTCAAATGAATAGGAAGAAATAGATAACATTAGAAATTTTAGTATGGGTTAACATTAACAATTCTACAAATATATTTTTCTCATTTCTTCTCTTAACTTTTTAAAAAAGAAATAAGATCTTATAAAGCAATAATTACAGCACTGTAATTAGTTTTTTAAACATATCTAATGCATAACATATAAGACAAAGTAGCATAAACAAGGGGCAGGGAATAGAGTTATATTGGAGGAAAATTTTATCTATATATTTTACCAGAATTTAGTTGATATGAATCTAAAATAGATGGTGATAAAACAAAAATATGTATTATAACCTCTAGAGTAACTAAGGAAAGCAAAAATATAGTAAAATATCTAGTGGAAAAATTAAAATTGTATACTAACAGTATTTATTTAACACAAAAGAAGAGCATCATAGAGAAACAAGAGAGTACAAAATGAGAGTAGACATATAAAACCAAATAGGACAATAGCACATATAAACCCAATAGTATTAATGTCCTTATGTAAACATTCTAAACACCCCAATCAAAAAACACAGATTATCAGATTAATATAAAGCAAAATTTAACTATATTATCTCTATGTTTTTTATAAGAAATACTCCCTCTATTCATTCAAAGGAAATAGGCTGAATGTAAAAGATTGGAAAATATGTACTGAGAGAACAGTAATCACAGAAACCTGAAGTGATTAAATTAATAACAAACTATATAGACTTTAAGACAAGAAATATTAGTAAAAAAGAGTCAGTGGATAAGGTAAATATCACAATTATAAAGATCTTCATACCTAAGAACAGAACACAAAAACAAACAAAAACTCAAAGGAATTAAAAGGAGAAATAGACAATTCAACAATAAGTTAGAATTTAATATACTTTCTCAATTAAGAATAAAACAACTAGATAAAAAATTTGTAAAGATTTAGAAGATTTGAATAATATGATCAAGAAACTTGAGCTAACTGAATATATGCAATGACTCCAGAATCCTCCTTTCAAGAACACATGTAACATTCTCCATGATTGACCATATGCAGCAACTAAGGAGGCACCAGAGACATACAGGGAAAGACTGAGTGTGTGGATTCAGGGTTGGAGGGACAATTGCCATTTTTCCTTTGTTGAGGCCTACTCTAGTGCAGCCTACAGGCAGGCACTATTTTGCTTGTGCTGAGTCCTCTCCGCACAGAGTTAAATCTGAATTTGCATTGACCTGGTGAAATTTGCTCATTCCACCCTGGTGATTCACTAAGACCCCACCATACCCAGCTCTCGAATTGCTGGAGGCATTTCCTGGCCAGGCAACAAGTCCCACCTGGAGTTCTCAGCAAGAGTCTTCTTCAGCAGCAATCAACAGGCCTCTGCTCTCACATTTCTGGAGTTGCTTTTGGTGGCGGGCAACCGGCCCTGGCCCGAGTTGCAGTATTTCTTGAACAAATCTCGGCAATCTGTAGTCCTGAGGCTAGCCTCAGTGTGATCTGAGACTTTCGTGAGTGGCTACAGGCTCAGCACTGTCACCAAATCTGAATCTACACTAACCTGGAGAACTTAACTTACCCGACCCTGGTGACTCCCTCAGTTCCTAGTGTGGCCTCTACTATATGCCTCTGGTCCAGCACAGGCAGCAATCAACTGCGGATAGCTTTGTAGTTCCTCCCAGGTAGCCCCAGGCAGTCACAGGCATCAGCTTAACTTGGCCTGCATGGAAACCCCTCCCTAGGGACACCAGAACCAACGCACCTGGAGGCTGGTGTCAGACCACAACAAAGCGCCACCTGATTAATGCCACAAACAGCAGACCCAAAGGGTGTTCTCAACAGGCATATGAGCTCGATGGGGCAAATTCCACTCTGTGGGGTCAACTCCCACACAGCAGTGTATACCCTGTGAACATGGCCAATACTAATAGCAGGTCAGCTTGAGAGTCAATCCCACCCACTCATGTGCCAACAGCAATCAAGTCTCTATGATAGGAGAGTACATGCAACACACACAAAAGACACTTCTGAAGCACCCAGTGCAGGAGATCAAGGAGACTGCACCCCTGGGCCACGCAGGGCACCTACTACATAAGGCCATCCTGCCAAGAGTGGGAGACAAAACAGATCTACCTATTACATAGTAACAAACATAGAGATGAAGTCAAAATAAGCAAACAAAGAAGCATGTCCCAAGTAAAAGAACAGGAGAAAACTCCAGAAAATAACTAAATGAAATGGAGGCAAGCAACCTACCCAATACAAAGTTCAAAACACTTGTTATAAGGATGCTCAATGAACTTAGGAGAAGAATAGATGACCTCAGTGAGAACAGGACATGGAAATCACAAAACAAACCAGGGAGAAATGAAGAATACAATAATGGAAATGAAGAATACACGAGAAGGAATTAACAGTAGATAAGATAAAGCAGAGGACTGAATCAACAATTTGGAAGACAAGGTAGCAGAAATAACCCAATTGAAACAGTAGAAAAAAAATAATTTAAAAAATGAGGATAGCTTAGAGGACCTCTAGAACAACATCAGACACATTCTACATTCATAACACAGGGGGACCAGAAAGAGAAGGGAGAAAATAAGAGATTGATAACCAATTTGAAGAAATCATAACTGAAATCTTCCCTAACCTGGTGAATGAAATAGACCTACAAACCCAAGAAGTGCAGAGAGTCCCAAATGAGATGAACCCAAAGAGGTCCTCACAAAGACACATGATAATTAAAATGTCAGAGGTTCAAGACAAAGAGAGAATCCTAAAAACAGCAAGAGAAAGATAACTAATTACTTAAAAAGTCGCTCTCAAAAGACTTCCAGCTGACCTCTCAACAGAAACTTTGCAGACCAGAAGAGACTGACACAAAATATTCAAAGTGATGAAAAGCAAGGACCTACAACCAAGACTACTCCACCCAGCAAGGCTATCAATTAAAATTGAAGGTGAAATAAAGAGCTTTCTAGATAGGAAAAAGCTAAAAGAATTTTTCACCACTGGGCCAGTGTTACAAGAAATGTTAAAGAGACTTCATTAAAAAAAAAAAAAGGAGGGGGGCTATAAATATGAATAATAAAATGGCAATAACCATGTACCTATTTATAATCACTTTAAATGTGAATAATTTAAATGCTTCAACCAAAAGACATAGGGTAGCTGTATGGATAAGAAAACTATCTATAAGAGACCTACTTCAGAATGAAAGACACATAGGCACTAAAAGTAAAGGAATGAAAAAAGATATTTCATGCAAATGGAAATGAAAAAAAGCTAGGGTAGCAATATTTATATCAGACAAAATAGACTTTGAAACAAAGGCTATAATAAGAGACAAAAAAGCACATTATATAATGATAAAGATCTCAATCCAACAAGAAGATATAACCTTAGTAAACATTTATGTGCCTAATATAGGAGCATCTAAATGTATAAAACAAATATTGACTGACATAAAGGGAGAGATTGACAGTAATATGCACAGCAGGGGACTTTAAGGCCCCATTGATATTAATTGACAGATCTTCCAGATTAAAAATCACCAAGGAAACAGCAACCTTAACTGACACATTAGACTCGATGGAGTTAAAAGATATTTTCAAAGCAGTCCATCCTAAAGCAGCAGAATATACTTTGTTCTCAAGTGCACATAGAACATTTTTTGAGTTAGATGACATGTTAGACCACAAAACAAATCTCAATAAATTTAAGAAGACTGAAATCATATCAAGCATCTTCTCAGACCATAATGGTATGAAACTAGAGATCAATTATAAGAAAAAACTGAAAAACATACAAACAGGGAGGATAAATAACGTGCTACTAAACAATAAATGAATTAACAATGAGATTAAGGAAAATTAAAAGATACCTTGAGACAAATGAAAATGAAAACACATGACCCAAAACTTATGGGACACAGCAAAAACAGTCCTAAGCGGTAAATTTATAGCAATACTACTCTACTTCAAGAACAAGAAAAATCTCAAATAAATAACCCAGTCTTAACTTAAAGGAACTAGAAAAAGAATAACAAACAAACCCCAAAGTGAGTAAAAGAAGGAAATAATAAAGATAAGAGCAGAAATAAACAAAATAGAGTCTCAAAAAATACAAAAAAAAATCAATGAAACCAAGAGCTGGTTTTTTGAAAAGATAAAAGCAAACAAATTGATAAGCCTTTAACCAGACTCATCAAAAAATAAATAAATAAATAAAAAGAGTGAAAAGACCAAAATAAGTAAAATCAGAAATGAAAGAGAAGTGACAACTGGCTCCACAGAAATACAAATAAGAAAATACGACAAGCAATCATATGCCAACAATTGGATAGTATGGGAGAAATGGATACATTCCTAGAAGCAATATCTCACGACTGAGTCAAGAAGTAACAGAAAATCTGGACTGACTGATTACTAGTAAAGAAACCAAATGAGTAGTCAAAACTCTCTCAACAAACATCCTGGACCCAATGGATTCACAGGTTAATTTTACCAAACATTCAAAGGAGAATTATCACCTATTCTTCTCAAACTATTCCAAAAAAATCAAGAGCAGAGAAAGCTCCCAAGCTCATTTTACAAGGCCACCTCTTCTGATTCCAAAACCAGAGAACAATGACATTACAAAAAAAGAAAATTATAGTTCGATCTTCCTGATTTAACGTAGATACAAAAATCCTCAACAAAATATTAGCAAACCAAATTCAGTAATACATTAAAATGCTTTATTTATTCCTAGGATAAAAGGTTGATTCAATATTTGAAAATCAATGAATGTGATATACCACATTAAGAAATTGAAAGATAAAAATCATATGATCAGATCAATAGTTAAACAAAATTTTACCTTAGAGCCCCAGATTCACTCCTGAGTATCAAATTAAGAGAAACAAATACATATGTCCACATAAAGACATGTACACAATATTCATAGAAGCATTGTTAATGACAGCCTAAACTGAGAACAATCTAAATATCCATCAACCAGCAAATATTACAAAATGTGGTCTATACAAGAATGGATTACTATTTGGCAATTAAATAAAAACATTTCTCCAAAAAGTACATACTAATCGCCAACGGGTATTTGAAAAGATGCTCAACTTCACTAATCATCAGGAGAATGAATGCAGCTCAAAACCACAACGAAATACCACCTTACATTTATTAGGATGGCTATCATCTAGGAAACAAAAGATAGAAAGTGTTGGCAAGGATATGGAGAAATTGGAACCCTTGCACACTCTTAGTAGGAATGCAAAATAATGTAACTGCTATGGAAAATGGTATTGGGGTTTCACAAAAAATTAAAAATAGAACTTACAATTGAGCAACTCCACTTATAAATATAAAGTATTGAAATTAGGATTACAAAGAGATGTTAACATACTCTTTGCATCATTATTTATAATAGTCAAGATGTGAAAGCAACAAATGTTCGTCGACGGATGAATAAAGAAAATGTGATGTCTACATACAATGGAATATTTTCCAGTCTTAAAAAGAAGGAAATTCTGTAATATGCATGACATGGATGAACCTTGTGAGGACATTATGTTAGGTGAAATAAGCCAGTCACAGAAGGAAAAATATGGCAGGATTCTACTTATATGAGATATCTATAATAATCAAACTCATAGAAAGAGTAGAATGGTAGTTGCTAGAGACCACAGAGAGGAGCCGATGGGAGTGTTGTTAATCAATGGGTATAAAAAGCTATGCAAGAAGTATAACTTCTAAAAATCTACTGGAAAACATTTGACTTATAGTTAACAATATTGTATTTTACACTTAAAAATCTGTTAAGAAGGTAGATCTCATGTTGTGTTCTTACCACAATGAAATAAAAAAAAAATTTAGAAAAAAGAACTTAAACTCATACACGCTTATATTATTTTCTTATTGATGCTGTAACACATTACTGAAAATTTGGTGGCCTAAAACAACAAATATTTACTATCTTATAGTTTATGGACTTC
This sequence comes from Pteropus vampyrus, assembly GCF_000151845.1. NCBI lineage: Eukaryota > Metazoa > Chordata > Mammalia > Chiroptera > Pteropodidae > Pteropus > Pteropus vampyrus. Next base: position 3,689,144 of record NW_011888798.1, on the reverse strand, counting down.
AGAAATCTGAAATAGGTTTAACTAGGCTAAAATTCACAGAGCTATTGATATTCCTTTCTGAAGACTCTAAGGGAGAATCTATTTGGCCTTTTCCAAGTTCTGGAGACCATCCACATCTCTCACTTTGTAATTCTCTTTCGTCTTCAAGGCCAGTAATGGCCAGTGAAATCTTTTTCCATCTCTCATCACTCTGACTCTTCTGTCTCTCTCTTCCACATTTAAAGATGTTTGTGATTACTTTGGAAACACCGAATAATCCAGAATGATATATTTTAAGGACAGTTGGTTAGTAAACTTAATTCTATCTGTTACCTTAATTCTCTTTTTTTTTTTTTTTTCAGGTAACATAAAATCATTGTAGGTTCTGGGGATTAGAATATGGATATCTCAATTGTGAGGCGATTATTTTGCTTATCACTATCTTACACCATGGATGAACCTTAAAAGTATCATATTAAGTGAAAGGAGCCATACCCAGAGACTACTTATTGTATTATTCTATTTATATGAAATAGCTTGTGAAGGCAAATTTGTAGAGACAGAAGGCAGATCAGTGGTTTCCTAAGGATGAGAGTATAAATGGAGATGAAATACAGACAGGTGTGAGGAAATTCTCTTGGGGTTATAAAAAATGGTCTTACTGAATTATTGTGATGGTTGCACAATTCTAATAGAGTTGATATATTTTATGGTTCGTAAATGTCTCCTTACCCAACTTTAAAAAAAATAAAGATACCCATTGAATAGGACAGTTTGTTTTAAATTATTAAACAATAGCTTTAACCTATTAAAAGTCCTATTTGAATAGGCCTTTCTATAAGGAAGTGGTTTGTGTGAGATTTGAAAGAAACAAAGTAGTTAGAAGTCAAATATATCTTAAGGTATAGTTCCCATATCAATATAAAATAAGGCCAGTTTATTCTTATAAATCTACATATTTGGTCATTTATAATGTTGAAAGCATTTTTTTTAATTGACCATAATAAAAGATTTACTCTCTTAGAAAAGTAAATCATTTAACAAATCAAGAAAGGTTGCTTCAGAATACATTATGCCAAAGATTTCCACTTCCAGAAAATAATAATGATGACATTCAATCTTTGAATATTTATGTTGAAATTTCTTTCAAGTATTTTAAGGAATCTGCTTCTGAAATTCTTCAATATGAAATAACAATGAGTAAGTAAATGGAAAACAAAGGACATAGTGATAGGATTAAATAAATGAATATAATGTGAGGAAATGTTTTTATTCACACATAGTTTACTTGTGTTTAGTGCTATGTACCACAAATCCCAATTTTCTTTTTTATAACCTAAATTAATTCTTTAAAGTTAACTTCTATGCTACAGTTTCTTTCTTTCCCTTGGGGTAGGAAGAAGTTGCTACCCTTTTTTCAACAAAACACAAATCCCCAGAGTTATTTCCTTAGCCCTCTGTAATTTACAACCATGCACAGCCACAACTCACTCTTCTAAGAGGTTACTTAAGTCATAGCCACTGGCGGTTTCCAAGTCATGTAGGCTAGCACAAAGCAGAAGGCTGGATCCCCAAGGACCTGAAAAGCCTCCTTAAGAACTGGCTGCACAATCAATATCTGGAAAGTTCAGACAGTGCCCATGCAGTCTCCTGAGATTTCACTCACAGTCATCATTTACAGGACTCAAAAACATCCCACCTGCATGGCAGTCAATGCCCCAGTATCCATAAAGACAAAAACAAAAACAAACAGACAAAGGGAATCTAGCCATGATTTATAAAAAGTCACTATTTTAACTCTTCCTTCGATTTTTCCATAATATTTGTGAATTTCTGTGATAGAATGTACATTTTTACTACATATAGAATAGAAAACCTGTATACAATGTCTTAATATTGCAAGAGGGTAATATTTTGAAACATCAACCATATCAACAATGTTTGTTTACCAAGTCATGTCCTTGTTCTCTTACCAGAGAACATTTACCTTAGAAAAATGTGGCAATGATAATTAATCATTTGAGAGAGAATGTAAAGTACAATAATGAATTTAATAGTAGGTATTTCAAGTTAGCTCAGTTTCAAATTAAACTAGAAAAAACATCAGAAAGATTTCTTTTGGTCTCTTTCTCTGATTAAAAAAAATAGAGAAATGGGTTTTATATTTTAATAAACACTGCTAACATTTTCTACTTTTTATAGAAATGATAAGGTTAAGCAACTCATTTGTTCTTACACTATCAATATATAAAAATAAATAAATAACATTATTTAAACTTATAGCTAATTTCATAATGATTGCAAAATAAAGAGGTAACTCTTCACATAAAAAGGCTAATCATGGTTAATTGTTTTCCTATTCTTTTTGATGCTAACAGTCATTACAAACTCATTTGAAGTATGTAGATGTAATACTCAATTACCATAAGACTCAGCATTCCAAATCTCAAACAGATGACTAAGATAGCATTGAGCACTGTTTATTGGTATAGCTGCCAACCGGTTTCATTTTTAAAGGAAAAATGTGTGTAGCTGTAATCCAATCTTGTTTACATGCACATATTTTCTCTTTATGTGTCCTGATATAATGACTGTTTCTAAATCAACCCGTTTACTGTTGCACAAAACAGTAGGTGGCTGTTACTATTGTCTGGAAATTTCTGAAGAAATGAGACTCAAATCACAATGCATTTAATGCTAAATCTTTTTTTTTTTTTTCCTTGTATGTGAAAAATGTGATCCACTGAATATTATAAAATGCACATGGTCTTCTCAAGGTCAAACTTGAGGGACTTGTACATTAAATTTCTTCTAATAAGAAAGTGTGTTCTGATCTTGATACAAGAAGTTGAGAATCTCTCAGTAAAAAATATAAAATAAAGTAAGAGAGTTAACTTTTCACCTTTATGTAGATTGGTACCAGAAAAAGAGTTCTTAACACATTCAATCTATAGATTCTGTAGCTTTTAAAATAACTTTGGGAGGGTAAGTGATTATAAAATTTTATGAGTGGGAGTGCCAGCCCTCCTACAGAGTAGCCATCTTTTCATCAAGGCTTTTCTTACAAATAACAAAATAAGGCTATATTACTTTAAGAAAAATATTTCAAGAACATGCCATTCAAATATATTCTCTCTCTCCTTGTCGCTCTTATGATCACTGTATCTTCCTTGGCAGCTTTGACTCCTTGGCTAGTTATTTCAATGATCCCCTTCTTAGGAAGACAAAACTTTCCCTACAGAAAATCTGCTCTAGAGTTCCTTATCTCAATAAAGGGTTTCGATTGGCTTATCTCCCTCTCGAACTTTTTGAAATGGTAATCTTCAACCATCGCCTCAATAAAAATTAATTCTAGTCTCTTCTCATTTTAACATGTATTTCCAATTGCCTCCTGAAAATTACTGTCATTGGTCTCTCTGGAACTAAAACGTAACATCTTGTGCTCGCTTCGGCAGCTCATATTTAATATTCATCTCATCTTTTCCCTGAAGTTTCTTTATTCGTGCAGTTCTGCACACACTCTGTGTGATAAGTTCTCAGAGAGAATTGCAGAGGCATTTTTCCTCTTTTTCCTGAAATTCTTGAGTTGCAGAACCAGCGTCAAGAATCCTCTACCTTGATGTAACTAAAACAAACGAACGAACAAAAAACAAAAAATGCGTGTCTAAACTACTGCAATTAAATGTCATTTACAAGCAGCTGATTACAATTTCTAACTGCTATACTACTAATCCCAAATTAAAATTTATTTCAAGAAAAGCAACTATTCAACACAAGGCAAACATAAAAATAATTAGTAAAGTAAGGGTATATCCTGTTTTACAAAATAGTGACTTGGCATATATTGAATTTTGTGATTGAAAATCACAAATTGAGAACATTTCCTTTCTAAAAGAAAGTATAATTTGCAATGCCATCTAAAGAAAGCCTGATAGTTTGAATTCACAATTAGTATTATTCAAATATATCTTCACTATTGGGTAAAAATGTGTCGATTGAATACAATATTTTCATTTAAAAATATGAAATATTTAGAATCTATTAAATTTAACCTTAATTGAAACCTAAATATGAAGTAACCCTCATCCAGTGATGAATTATAAATACAAGATTGAATTATTTCAGTTTTTAAAAGTGTTCCTAATTATTTCTCTTTTGGAAGAGAAGCACGTACTAAATAAGATATATACTCTTTATGTGATAAATTCTTTGAATTTACTAGGAATATGTTATTTCCCTCTCCAATTAAATAATTTTGTTCTTGTGCATTTTGTTATTTAGTGTTTTTCTTTGTCTGTCATCAGCCTGAGGTCTAACCCATAAACTCAACTGAAGTAGTTTTCTTTAGCTTTAGGGGATTTTTGTTTTGTTTTGTTTTGTTTTGTTTTTATCTATTCACTCAGATGTGCCCTACTACTATTGCCTTTGAACTTTTATCTTTGGACATATAGTTCCATGGAAGTTGATTCTCCCAAGTTGCATAAACCCAGGTTTGTATGATATATACTCTTATCTATAGATTTATCTGCTAGTTTTAGATCTTGATATTGTTTTGACTTTGCCTATATAGACTATAGTGATTGTAACAACAAGCGTCTTCCTCAAGGATGTTAATAATGTAACTTCAGATACTTGTGACTTTTGTGGCATCATTTATAAATGTAAAGAAAGAGATTTTATATGTTTTCCAGGTTATCCTGCATACTAGCTCTAGCATGATCAAGGAAATAGGCTATGGAAGACTGCATGGTTTATTTAATTTCATTGAGATCAAAAGGAAATAACATAGTCCACATCCTCCTGTTGTTGACAAACGAAGCTTTTACTTTTATCTTTTTAAGAATGCCTCTAAATCAGCTAAAAACATATGCTCGTTAAATTATGCATTTGTACAAATTCAATAGTCTTACAACATTCTAATAGGGATTTATCTAAGAAAGGGATCATTAAACATTTTTTGTAAAGGGTCAGGTAGTAAATCTTTTAGATTTTTTAGGCCATATGGTCTCATAGCAACTTAACTCTGCCATTGCAACAAGACAGTAACCATGGACCATATGCAAATAAGTGGATGTGGCTGTATTTCAATAAATACAATGAGTTTTGGTCAGATTTGGCCAGTGGGCTACAGGTTGCAGACCTCTGGTCTAGGAGAAGCTATTGACATGATACATGCCTTTAATTCAGAAATGTCTTCCCTATATGATTATTAAAGTTCCAGCAATGATCGTTAGCTTATTTCTTGACTTTTTAAAGTTAGGATGGCTTGTTTACATATGCACTTACTACAAATAATTATTGTTTATTCAACCATTGAGCACTATTTTAATCGTAAGTTTATATAAAAATTTTTAACATCATAATTCAATCATTAAGATCTCCTCTTATCCAAAATTTTCATACTATCAAATATCACTAGCCCCACTCCCACACTTCGTCTCTTACTTAAATGTGATAACACTTGAATAGAAGTCTCAAATTAAAAAGTCAAAAAAGTAAGACTTTTATTTTAAACAATTTGCATATTCATTTTGGTAGGTTTTAATATGAATGTGTCTAGCATCCCTGATGGAATATAAAGCTGAAAATCAGCAGAACAGTAAGATTTTAAAAAATATGGTAAATAGTTTGGATGCCGAAGGGTAGGAAGGGAAGGTGCAGGCATATGCCTCATACATGGAAAATATATGCTTTATCTTTGCTATTATTTCCTCTAAAATTAAAATCAATAGCATAAGGTGAATTCATTTTTAAAAAATCAAATGAAAGCCACTAAGCAGAGTAGGGTCAAAATTATTGTTCATCTGAGAAGTTTCCCTGCCTTATAGAACACAACTCTGGAGTAGACTTACTGAAGTTCACAGAAAAACTGTCATGCTTATAAGTATAATTTGCAAAATTTGTTTCACCTAAACCATAAAGAAATCAGTGAAGAGTCACAAGTAAAAAATTAAACCCATGGGAGACCATTAACAGCTTAACACAGTTTGTGGGTTTAAATTTATTCCATTTATAAGAAGAATAGAGTAGAAATCCAGATGTTTTTATCATAATTTCATAACATTAAATGTTAAAGTATGAATTGCATCATATAAGTTAAGAATGAAATATAAATATTTAATAGAGGGTGTGGTTATTAGGATCAGGCTCTCCTTTAGAGAAAAGATAATGATTCTCACATGACTTACTAACAGCTTTTCTAACGTCGTAAGTGATCAAAAAAGAAAACTAGAATTGGAACAAATATCACACTTGTAAATGATAAAAAATTTACATGTTAGTTTTGTGATAGAAATAGAAAAGTGTTCATAAGGTATCCTGAAGAAATGGTCAATACATTCAACCTTATATCTAGGTATATTTGGATATGGTTACGTTGGTAGAAGATATAAAGCCTTGCTTCTATAAAAAATGGCAAGACAATTCCCAGCCATAAAAAAATTACAAATTCAAATATCACTTCAATAAATTTACAATATGGTAAAGTCTGTTAGTTTTGTTGCTAGTGACAGAAATCCTATTTTAACAAGCATAGGAGAAAAATATTTATATGCTCATAGAATCCAATAAAGCATAAACAAAAGCAACATTAAAAATGTGGAATGAAAAGAAATGCGACTAGACTTAGAGATGAGTTGGAACGAAGGTCCTTAAAATGATCAGGTCTTTGTATACCTGTCGTGGCTGCATTCTGTTTCAACACGTAGAAACTTTTTGTATACTGAAGGATTAACATAGAGTTTTAATAACCTACCCAATATTTATTCTCTTTCTTGTTAATGATCCTGGTTTTGATAATGTGTATGTTCTTTTTTGCATGGCCATAAATATCGGGAGAAGCTGCTCTATCCTCAGCCCTAGAGAGTTAATTCTGATTGACCTCAGGCCAACTATATTTGAGTTCATTCCCTTGACAGTAGTTAGTTCAGGCATGGGGTTAGGATGTAATTCTGACTAATGCAATGAAAAATTGGCTGGGTGGTTTTAAAAAGTTTCCCTTGCCTTTGAAATTAAACACACTATGGGAGTTGATTTATTTCTGTTTCTGGATAGCGTGGTTTCTGGATAAGATGCCCTGAACTGGCGCAGACATTTTACTGCAAGCCCAAAGATGAAGCTAATCTCAAGAGTGATAGAATGAAATAATGGAAACAATTATGATGATATAATAGAGCTCTTAAATTAATATACCTTGTAGCTGCACTGCTTTGAACTACTATTTTGCACAATAGTGAATTTCATTGTTACTTATATCCTCTGAACTTAATTTTCTGTTATAATCAGCTGGAACTTCCTGAATGATTTTGGAAAAAAAAACATTGCCAGTAACAGAGTTTAGGGGATAACTTTTGTTAGTGGAGGAATACTAAATGACAGAATATTTAGTCTCAAATTCAAAAGTCTGATATAGGTTCCATTTAATCGAGATTAAAAAATACTAGGCTAATCTATTGTGGTTTTCTTGTTGAGTAAAATCAAGTGAGAACATGGCATTTTGCGGGGAACAAATTTGTGGAGCTGGAAGAAAAGCAATTCCAAGTAGAGAGATGATGTTTTTAGATGAAGAAAATGTTCTGGTATACAAGATAAAAGCAATAATGTGTTGAGTAGAAAAAATTCATAAAGTTAGATGATTATGGAATAAAAGGGAAGAACATCAGTGTCAACTTGCAGAAATACAATGGCTTAAATTAGTTTATTTTGGATCAAACTGTAGAGGTCCATTAGACCTTATGGAGAAAGAGAGTTAACTAGAAAACAACCACACAAATAAAAGGAGGAAAGCCCATGTTAGTTCTCTTATAAAGTTTGAAAGTCTCTTTCAAGTTGGACTAATCATTACCCAGGGTATTAAATTTCCACATTATGCTAATGGCATTATTTTTTAAATGTATATTAAATAAACAGTAATTAAAAGATGGGCTATAGGATTCTAAATTCTCTCTTTGGAGGAAGAACTAAGGTGAAATTTTCAAGGGTTGTGCGTCTCAGAGAAGAATGATGTTATGAAGTAAATAATTTGAACTTATTATAAAGGATAAATCTGTGTTAAAAAAGACAGTCTCTGAGTCTGCTGAGCTGCTGATTGTCCCACAGTCTCTGTGTAGATATGTTGAAGCCCTAACCCAGTACCTCAGAATGTGACTTTAATTGGAAATAGGGTTTATAGTCAAGTTAAATTCATTAGGCTAGGCCCTGATTCAGTATGAATGCTGTCCTTATAAAAAAGAAAATTTGGACATAGAGACAGACATGCACACAAGGAGAATGCCATGTCAACATGATGGTACAGATCAAAGTGAAGCATCTAAAGCTGAGGAACACCAAAGATTGTCAGCAAACCACCATAAAATACAAGAAAGTCATGAAACAGATTCTCTCTCACAATCATCAGGAGAAACCAACTCTGCCAATGCCTGAATCTTGGAATTCTGGTTTCTAGAACTGTGAGTCAATAAATTTCTGTTATTCTAGCCACCCAGTTTGTGATATTTTGTTACCGCAGCCCTGACAAATTAATAGCTGTAGTTAAACATTCATCTTATCTTGCCTGTTTCATCTATTAACATCACTGCCTAGAAGTATCCATGGATTGAGAAAAGGCTGATGCTCATCTTCCAATATCCTATTAATCTGGTCTTGATTAAAGATTAATCTATATTACCCGTGACAAAAATAAGGAGTAAACATATTGTTTTTACTGTTATAAAATTTATAACTTTATTAGATAAATATTTATGATAATAGTAATATTCATAATAATGTCAGCAGGAGTAAAAATCACCGTTGATTGAGTACTTAGCCCTCCATCTTGACTGGATCCCCTCAGTAATAAAACATACTTTTAAATTTAGTTCTAGCTCTCATTAGCTCTTTAACATTGGGTAAATCTCTTAAAATTCTGGATATTGGTTTTCCTATTTATAAATTATTAATTAAAAGGATAAAAATATTTTTAATGTAGGTAGCATGTCAGAATAACCTGGGATACTTAAAAAGTATACATACCTGGGTCTCAGCTCTCAAGAGTATGTCAATAATTGGAACCTAGCCATCCATATTTTTAAAAGGGCCTAGAGATAAATTTAATACTAAACCTTCAGTGATGACCATGGGATTCAATATTAAAAATTGCTCTGAGCTTTGATTTCATTCATTTTATGATTGTCCTACTGTGTCATGAATAATATAAGCAGTGGTGGGAGCTAGAAAATCTTAGAAAAAAAATTCACTGCACTTATCTACAATAAATATTGGAATAAATAGGAATTGTAAACAGCCCTATATAGAACATAGATCTGATAAAATGAACCAGATAGCTATATTCTCTGTTTGTAGCAGTAGTTAAAATTCATAATTTTTATATTTCATAATATTTTTCTTCCATAACTTACTAGCAAGAGGATGGTTGTTATTCTTTTACAGTGACCATTTAATGTGACATTGACATTATCTTATAATTACCCTAATTTCTTTTGTACAATCATTTATTATAAGCAGTAAGTTTATAAAAATCTTAGCTTGACGAATATGAATTCTTTCTTTAAATGCTGAGGGCTACAGAATGAAATTTAGTACATATGAGCTTCCAGAAGCTATTTGCCACTTTAACATTTAACAAGCCATACATTAACATTTAAAAAGCCATAAAAAACTACATCTATAAGCAATTTTACTTAATGGGTTAGCAAATACATTCTATGCAATAGAAGGGGAACTGCACTAGTAAAATGTATACTGAACTCAGTAAAAGTAATTTATATAGCTAGAGCTCAGTGGATGATCAGAGGGCAAGTAATAGGTTACATGTGATGGTTTTATCTGTCTCTAACAAATGATTCTTGCCACATTACCCCCCATAATTAGGACTGACACACTACTTGGAGAAAGCAGGCATGGGCAGAATGACCTTTCAAAGTCCCTTTGAGAGTACCATGATAAATTTCAAAGCAACTTCTAGTAAGTGGTAGAGTAAGCCACAGATCTGAGAGTTGAAACCATATCAAGTTGAAATAACTGGGACATAGTCCCCTTTAAAAAATACTTTGTATATCTTCTCTTGAAATATAAGATAAACAAATCAATATTTATTTAGTGACAATAGTACATAGAGGAAAACAACACCCTTGGATGAGAATAAAACAAACAGTCATGCACAGTTAACATCCTTCTTCCCTCTTTGATATTGAAATGCACCCTGGTAAGTCATGAGAAAGTAGAGTAATATTTAACTGCAAATTTCAGCACATAGCATCCTAGGATAAAAATTCCATTTTCAGTGTGTGAGAATTTTGAGTCATTTCTGTGGGGACTGATTAACAAAAGAAAAAATAGAATTTGAAATGAAAAATGGAAATAGAGCAGATGGCAATAACATAGTGAAGTTTTTTTTTTTATAATAAAAGTTTAGGAAAGAAAAAATAAAGATGAGGAAAATATTCCTGAGTTTTAGCTGTGCTCTCTGGTGCCGAAAGAGAACTATGGAGATGGAAATCAACAACTGAAGAGTCCTACAATCAAAAAGGCATTAAATCCTGAGTGGAGAACCAGACCAAATAGAAAAAGCTTTTCACAATGTTTATTCTCTACAATAAGATATTTGAAGTGTCGATTGAGTATGATATTAACTATTAAAGTTTGATGAATAGAAATCACTAATATAATAATTACTATCAATTTATGATGTAAAAATTGCCCCAATTTTTTTATTTGCAGATCTTTCTGTTGCTTTATTTTAGCATATCAAGACAACACATATTGATGGCTTTTATATTTTTGCTTTCAACTTGAGCCCCCAAAGTTTTTTTTCCCCATAAAAAATATTTTGTCACCTAAATAGAAATAGTTTTATTTTATTATTTGATTTATTTTATTATTTATAAGAGTAATCAATGCTCTTTGTAAAACATTCAGAAATAAGCTATAACTCTTATATATTGCTGATGGGAATGGCAAAATGGTACAGCTACTTTCAAAAGAGTTTTGTAGTTTTCTGAAATAAAATTACATATATGCTGGCCGTATGATATAGACATTCTACCCCTAGGTATCTATCCAAGCAGGGGAAGGGGGAAAACCTTACCTACACAAAAATCTGTATATGACTATTTAGAGCAGCTTTTTTAAAATTGTAAAGAAACAACCTACATGTCCATTCACTATTGAAAGTATAAGCAAGTTGTGATAAAGCCATATGATGGAACATTATTCAGTCACAAAAGTGAATAAACTACTTATAGATGTAAAAATGTGAATGAATCTCAAAAGCATGCTAAGTGAAAGAAACCAAATGCAAGAGGTTACATACTCTATGATTCCATTTACGTGATATTCAGAAAAAGGCAATGTATAAGTGAAGTCTTCCATTATATTCTACTTTATAATTTTTAAATTCAAAATGTATACTGCACATCCATGTCAAAAGCACTTTGACAGCATAGTATTTTATAGATGTATCATAATTTATTTATTTAAATAATCTATTAATACATTAAGTTGCTTCCAAGTTTTGTAACCATGAATACATATTCTCATATGTACACATTTATATTATATTCACTATATGTTCTTGTCTGGTAATTTTCTTAGAATTTCTACACATTGATTTTCAGATATAAGTCTAGACACATTAAAATGTTTGATACAATGTACCAAATTATTCTTCACAAAGATGTACAAAATTACATTTACATCAATAATATCTGAAGCTTTTAATTTCTATTGCTCCCTCAGAGAACATTTACAATTATCATTCAATACATCTTTTGAAAAATAATAAGTTCCCCGACCATTTTACGTTATGAACTAAAAGTCTACTTGTGAAAAAGATCTTACTAATTTCTAAGAGCTCACTATTTAATGAAAAGCAACATTATTTTATATCTAGAATTAGATATTTAATATTAGAAAAAAATGGTTTTCTTATTTTTTTATGGATAGATTTAAACGTTTAAATTAAATATATATATATATTTCTTTGATTGTTTTGAGCCATTTATTTTTTAGATTCATTTCTACTCTCTGTATTGACCTCCATGAATTTCACCGCTTGGGCTCCTTTGCCCTCTGGCTTCCGCTTGAGATTGGATAATGGAGGACACAATCGTCTGAGGAGCAGGAGAGAGAGATTGGGATAATTGTTCTCTCAATTTATTAATACTGTACCTTTTATGTGGTTTCTCTTCTAGGGCTATAGCTTTTAGTGGATTCTGGCTACATCATGTTTTCGAGCATAGAAATGTTGACAAATATTAGTCACTGATAGTCCCTGGGACTTTGCAATTTGTCTTAGGTCTCTTAACCTAATCTGAATCTTTTTTAAAAAGTCTTTTTATTAACTTAACTTAATGATATAATTGTTCTATCTGTTTTCTGCTGGGATCGAGATGAAACACAGGCAATAAGGTATGTAGAACTTAAACAACTAATCTTACACTCAGCCACAAAGGAATAGAAGTGTGTCGGCAAAGAAATTATATCATATCAATAATCAGGTTACCTTTTTCCAGAGTCATAGCCCTTGCAATAGTAAATACATAAACAGAATGAGGAGAATTCATAGGAACTAAATCTAATTGAAGTACACAAAATTTAATACAATAAAATTTAGAGTAGAAGGAAGGAAAATTATGTAATGTGATTATATTGAGATAAAAATTTTTAACAAAGGATGCTCTCTTTGTAGGGTTGCCTGACTTACCAAATAAATATATAAGATGCCCAATCATATTTGAATTTCAGATAAGCAATGGATCATTTTTAGTATGTTCATCTGGAAAGCAAATTTAACTGAGCATTCTATATTTCACTTGGCAATCTTAACCCTGTACATAATCCATTAACACAGTATATCACTTGACAAAATCTCTTGTGATTTGTCTACTGCACAATCAACAGTGTGAGTGATGAAGTGACAGGTGAAGTCAAATAGATCAAGAACTAAATTTAGGAACCAGTGTCTAGACAGAGCAGTAGGAGAGGATAAGTCACCTAAACACAATATTACAATCATAGTTATTCATTGATTGATGGAGAGAAAGAGAGAGAGATTATGCATATACTGTCACTAATATGAATACTGGGGATAAGTGTAGTAAGGGTGGTTTCACAACAAACATTAATGAATAAGAAAGAAAAAGTATGACAGCCAAGTACATGACTTGACATCTGTGACGGAAAAAAACAGTCCCTGAGAACTATGGTTTGAAAATATAAAAAATGTGAAATAAAAAAATTTAGACCAGTAAAGCAGATGAGCACAAACAGAATTAGGTGTAAATATATAAGAAATAATCAAAAGTGTGTAATAAAAAAAAATATATTTACCTGCAAGTAAAGACAGCTGATTTATTTTCTAGTCTGGGCTTGAGGAAGCATCAACCTTTCCAAGATTTATTACTTTAATTATAAAATAAATATTTAGTGGATATGATTTAAACATTTTTTCATTATTAAATTGCAGCCCTGAAAACCTGTGCTTTATAATTCAGGATTCTAACTTAAGCCCAAGAGAGCAATGGGAAAAATTAATCCAGACAATAAAACCAAACTATTCTATCAGAATGAAGTATAAGAGAGTAGGCTTAAACAACACTAAATCAGCTAAACATCAGATGATGATTCTGGAATAGGGCTTTTGGTTATCTGCTCTTTGCTTATGTTCTAAGTACTCTTCCCAGTATGGGCTGAACACCAAAGGAAGTTTTCTCTTCTCTGTGGAGCAAGACAGACTTCTAAAATTGGTCATTGCAGCACAAGTAGAGAGATAAGCCAGATGAAGTGATTCTATTAATTTAACCATGGAGAAGCGTAAAATAGTAAACAGTAATGCATAATTTGGTTGTTAATATATGAAAAACTCATGATGAAAAACCCTGGAGAAGCCTGGAATCATTGTCTGATTAGAAGAAAAAGAAAAGAAAAATATTTTTATTCTCTCTCTGCCCTTCTTGTCATATGCAATCATGTCTTGATTGAGACTTGACAAGGGGTGAAAACGGGATTTGAATTATATCCCAAACCAGCTAGAAAATGTGATTTGAAGAAAATGTGAACAAATGACCCTGTATAATGCAAGAATCGTTTCAATATAAGGAAAGTAAAATAAAGCCATAATGCACCATATTTTCTTTACACAAATAACTAAAGAAATGAACTTATTCAACAACAATGCAAAGGAAAGGTAAAGAGTGATGCAGTATGTGGCAATGACAAGAGGAAAATGAAACTGTAGAAGCATGTTAAATTGAGGTCTTCATTGAGGGACCAAAAGAAAAAAAAAAAAATAGATACCATAATCCAAAGTGACATGTCATATTGTGAGGCAATTTTTTTTTAAAAAAAATTATATCCAAACTGCTAAACTTTTCACCAACAACAAAAATGCAAAAGGATCAGAAGTAAAAATTGGCTCAGGGAAGGATTTTTAAAATGAATTTATTGAGGAGAGCTATTCTGTGAATCTCACCTTCCTCAAGAATGAAGAGTGGCAGATTCCTGACTTTCACTGTTAGCTCAGGAAAGATAATTCTAAAAGAAACAAAAACAAAAACAAAAAACCCAACCAGAAACTCCTCTGAGAACTTAATATGTATCCTGTGGAGTTTGGGGCATTCAATGAACTGGTACTTGATTTACATCAAAATCTAAATGTCGAGAGATTGAATGAAGATATATATCATACAGAGAGCAGGTCTACATTTTTGAAAGTATCGAACTTCAAAAATAATAAGTAGAAAGAATGTATGAGAGATTTCCATGGGCCAGATTTTAATCACAAAGCAGAGACATAAATTATAGGTTTATCTTTGATCCCATCAAAGAAGGATCATTTAAATAGATTAATGAAGAGACAGCAGAAAAATGCTGGAGCTATTGCTAGAGGTGCAGGGATTGCAAGAGGAGATGTAAACTATAAGCCAAAAAAGAAAGTGTCACCCCCATCAAGGCAACCATTGGTAATATAAATGGAAGTCTCAAAAAAAAAAAAAAAAAAAAAAAAGAAAGAAAAAGAAAAAGAAACATAAAACAAACCATAAAAATGGGATTAGATTTTAAATAATTGATTTGTCCAGAGAAAGGGTAAACTAGCTCATGATATTATCAAAGTAGAAACCTTCTATGGCTATTTCTTCCTTTATATCTTTGTCCTCCAAATATGGAAAGGCAAGGTATTAAATGTAGAAAGATAAAGAAGAGTCAATATCTATGGAAAAAGAGGAAGTAGCTAACCAAACACTACCTCTAGACTCTATACTTCCCATGTACAACAGAACTCAATGTGGGAGGGAGCTGACACATCTTCAAAGTTAAATCAAATCTGAAGCTTTGAAGCAACAAAGCTTCCCATTTTAAATGCTGAATTGACTGTTTTGCAATTTCAAATAGGAATTTACTTTTAAATCTTAGAGTGGTCATAAAAGTCATGGAACCTACCCAAGTTTTCATGCTACAAGATAAGAACTGACTTTTCAGAGTACATTTCAAAGACAATAGAAAATAAAAATAGAGATGCTTTATAATTACATCTTGTAAGTCATCTTAATCTTAGTACCAGTTACATTAGCTTTAAAATGAAATCACTTCTGAATAAGAAATAAAATTAATATTTTTATATTGTTTGTTTCAGTTAGGATCTTGGTACCTCTTGAGATAGCACACTCAATGGGTTAATTGAAAGAAGTTTAATGAAAAAATAATTGAGACTTCTGGTTTCCAGTTCTGCATGTAAAGAGCTTGGAAGTCGCCACTGTGTCCTAAAGAAAGCAGAAAGGGTAAACAGACTGAAAAATCAACAACTCCTCTTGTATCCATTATAGTGAGCAGGGCAAAGGGCAAACTGTGGCCCCCAAGAATGGAGAGAATGACAAGAAAATCCAGGGAGTTGCAGCTTCCCTACACACAGACTCATGAACAAAAACTGCCATGGGAACCAGTGCTGGTGTTGGAAAACCCAAATCATAATTGATAAATTGCTGGAGGCTCAATGTGAACAAGTTGAGAGTTAAAAATTCCAGGCGCACCTAGTCACAAGGAGACCTCCACAATATTTACCTCCACAAGCTGGGAAACAACAACAACAACAACAACAACAACAACAATAAAACCTTGAGCTTCTGGCAGAGGAGAGGAAAAGGAATCATTTTAAAATATGCCAGAGCACTCTGTTCTTCTTAACAAGATCTGCTCTCAAGGGAAACTAGTTAATCTGAGCCTAAACTGCTGGGAGTATTATCAGAGCCTAACTGATCTGGAGAAGAGAAATACCCAGTTTCAGCTGGCTCTAGCTTTCCTTGTAAGAGAAGAAAAATACCCAATTCCAGTCTACTCTAGCCATCTTACCCCATCTAAATGGGGAGAAAAAAAAAACAAACAAACGAACTGAGTAACATTTTATGAAGTGCAAAATTTATAGTTCAGAGACACAGGCTCATAAAGAACTAAGACCTAATAATAGGAGTATAGAAGGCTTCCCCTCCCCCTACACCTTACCACCACATTATATATAATGTTTAATAATATATGTATATATAATAAAGGCCTATTTACAGCAATTCCTTTTACTCAATATGTTATTTACAGTATCAAAAAAAAATTACAAGGCATACCAAAAATAAACAACAAAATTTGAAGATACAGACAAGTTTCAGAATCAGACACAGCAGGGACGTTGGAATTATTAAACCATAAATATAAAATAACTAACATGCTAAAGGGCTCTAATGGATAATGTAGATAGTATGAAAGAACAGATGGATAATGTAAGCAGAGAGATGGCAATCCTAAGAAAGAATAAAAAAGTAATGCTAAACATTAAAAAAAAAAACCACTGTAACAGAAATAAAGAATGTTTTTGATGGGCTTATTTGTAGACTGGACATGGCTGATAACATTTATGAACTAGAGGATATAGCAATAGAATCCTTGAAAAACAAAAAGAAAAGAGAACAAAAACTGAAAACAAACAAA
>NW_011888798.1:3668210-3671067 GCF_000151845.1 Pteropus vampyrus | reverse complement strand
AACTCAATGTGGGAGGGAGCTGACACATCTTCAAAGTTAAATCAAATCTGAAGCTTTGAAGCAACAAAGCTTCCCATTTTAAATGCTGAATTGACTGTTTTGCAATTTCAAATAGGAATTTACTTTTAAATCTTAGAGTGGTCATAAAAGTCATGGAACCTACCCAAGTTTTCATGCTACAAGATAAGAACTGACTTTTCAGAGTACATTTCAAAGACAATAGAAAATAAAAATAGAGATGCTTTATAATTACATCTTGTAAGTCATCTTAATCTTAGTACCAGTTACATTAGCTTTAAAATGAAATCACTTCTGAATAAGAAATAAAATTAATATTTTTATATTGTTTGTTTCAGTTAGGATCTTGGTACCTCTTGAGATAGCACACTCAATGGGTTAATTGAAAGAAGTTTAATGAAAAAATAATTGAGACTTCTGGTTTCCAGTTCTGCATGTAAAGAGCTTGGAAGTCGCCACTGTGTCCTAAAGAAAGCAGAAAGGGTAAACAGACTGAAAAATCAACAACTCCTCTTGTATCCATTATAGTGAGCAGGGCAAAGGGCAAACTGTGGCCCCCAAGAATGGAGAGAATGACAAGAAAATCCAGGGAGTTGCAGCTTCCCTACACACAGACTCATGAACAAAAACTGCCATGGGAACCAGTGCTGGTGTTGGAAAACCCAAATCATAATTGATAAATTGCTGGAGGCTCAATGTGAACAAGTTGAGAGTTAAAAATTCCAGGCGCACCTAGTCACAAGGAGACCTCCACAATATTTACCTCCACAAGCTGGGAAACAACAACAACAACAACAACAACAACAACAATAAAACCTTGAGCTTCTGGCAGAGGAGAGGAAAAGGAATCATTTTAAAATATGCCAGAGCACTCTGTTCTTCTTAACAAGATCTGCTCTCAAGGGAAACTAGTTAATCTGAGCCTAAACTGCTGGGAGTATTATCAGAGCCTAACTGATCTGGAGAAGAGAAATACCCAGTTTCAGCTGGCTCTAGCTTTCCTTGTAAGAGAAGAAAAATACCCAATTCCAGTCTACTCTAGCCATCTTACCCCATCTAAATGGGGAGAAAAAAAAAACAAACAAACGAACTGAGTAACATTTTATGAAGTGCAAAATTTATAGTTCAGAGACACAGGCTCATAAAGAACTAAGACCTAATAATAGGAGTATAGAAGGCTTCCCCTCCCCCTACACCTTACCACCACATTATATATAATGTTTAATAATATATGTATATATAATAAAGGCCTATTTACAGCAATTCCTTTTACTCAATATGTTATTTACAGTATCAAAAAAAAATTACAAGGCATACCAAAAATAAACAACAAAATTTGAAGATACAGACAAGTTTCAGAATCAGACACAGCAGGGACGTTGGAATTATTAAACCATAAATATAAAATAACTAACATGCTAAAGGGCTCTAATGGATAATGTAGATAGTATGAAAGAACAGATGGATAATGTAAGCAGAGAGATGGCAATCCTAAGAAAGAATAAAAAAGTAATGCTAAACATTAAAAAAAAACCCACTGTAACAGAAATAAAGAATGTTTTTGATGGGCTTATTTGTAGACTGGACATGGCTGATAACATTTATGAACTAGAGGATATAGCAATAGAATCCTTGAAAAACAAAAAGAAAAGAGAACAAAAACTGAAAACAAACAAACAAACAAAAAACCAGAACAGAATATCCAAAGACTGGTGGATAACTACAAAAGTTGTAACATAGGGGTAATAAGACTATCAATAGAAGGAGAGAAAAAGGAACAGAAGAAATATTTGAAACAGTAATGATTGAGAATTTCCCAAATTAATATTAATGTAATGTTAATTTCCTCAAATTAACCACAGATCCAGGAAGCTTAGAGAACACCAAGCAAGATAAATGCCCCAAAACTGCACTTAGGCATATCATCTTCAAACTACAAAAAATAAGATAATAAAAAAAATCTGAAAAAAGCCAGAATGTGTGTGTGTGTGTGTGTGTGTGTGTGTGTGTGTGTGTGTGTGTGGAGCGGGAACACCTTACTTATATAAAAACAAAGATAAGAATTATATTTGACATCTCTTTAGAAAATATGCAAGAAAAGAGAGACTGCAGTGAAATATTTAAAATACTGAAAGAAAAATCCACCAACCTAGAAATAATTTTTTTTTTGCTACCTGCCTTGCAAAGAAATGTGAAGAAAAGTTATTCAGAGAGAAGGAAAAAATAGGTAAGGAACTTAGATCTACATAAAGAAAGGAAGAATGTTTGAGAATATGTGAAGTATAACAAAATTTTTGTTTTTCTTATTAATTGATCTAACAGATAACCATCTATTTAAAGTAGCAACAAGGTATCTGGTGATTGCAGCTTATAGGTAAGTGAGACAAACAACAGCGATATTATAGGTCAGAGGGAAAAATTGAGAATAATCTAATGTAAAGTAGAAACAGTACCCATGAAGCAATATAGTATTATTTAAAGGGGAATTTACATTAGTTGTAAGTATACATTGCAAACTCTAAGACAACCGATAAAACATTTTTAAAAGATCCTGTAATTGATATTCTGAAGGAGGAGAGAAAATGGAATTGTATAAAATGTTAAATTAAAACCAAAAAAGGCAGAAAGAGTGAAAAACAAACCAAAAGAAAAAGAAAAAGACAAACAAGGGCAGCAGAAAACAGTTACAAAATGTATGCTCACTCGAAGACTTGTACATGAATGCTCATAGCAGTTTTATTCATAACAGTTAAAAACTGGAAACAACCAAATGTTCATCAATAAGAGAATGAAAAATAAATGGAATATTCATAAAATAGGATATTACTGATCAGTAAAC
>NW_011888798.1:3663412-3668160 GCF_000151845.1 Pteropus vampyrus | reverse complement strand
ATAAAACATTTTTAAAAGATCCTGTAATTGATATTCTGAAGGAGGAGAGAAAATGGAATTGTATAAAATGTTAAATTAAAACCAAAAAAGGCAGAAAGAGTGAAAAACAAACCAAAAGAAAAAGAAAAAGACAAACAAGGGCAGCAGAAAACAGTTACAAAATGTATGCTCACTCGAAGACTTGTACATGAATGCTCATAGCAGTTTTATTCATAACAGTTAAAAACTGGAAACAACCAAATGTTCATCAATAAGAGAATGAAAAATAAATGGAATATTCATAAAATAGGATATTACTGATCAGTAAACGGAAACACATTGTTAATACATGCAACAACATGAAGAAATCTCAGAAATAGCCTTTTGACAGCAAAAAGACAGAGAAAATAGTTCATACTATATGGTTCTATTTATATGAAATTTTAAAACTAGTAAAATTAATCTATACTATGAAAAATCTCTGAAGAAGTTGGCTTCTTTGGGTGATTGTCTAGATAGCAGCATGATATTACTGCTGTAAGAACGATATATCTTGATATGGAAGTATTAGGTGGGAATATGTAGAGTTTAAAAATTAGGGAATAGAACAATTAAGATTTACCTCAAAGGAGGAAACAGAACTGAAAACAAACATCGAACTCTAGTTTCTGGAAAAGGAAGTTTCTGAAAAAGGATTTTATTGGCTCATTGGATTAAAAATATCTTCAGTAGAATTTATTTTAGGAAAAGTTTGACACAGTAGTGAATACGATATTAAGAACTACTTTTCTTTCTACGGCATTCTTTGCTGTTAGATTCATTCTCGGGTTTATTGAAGTAGTCCATTTGTAGTATCAGGTTCCTTTTTCTTTGTATAAAAATAAATACATTAGCTTGAGATCTTGTATTTTTATGCTGCTCTATTTGAATGAAAAAGAGAAGAAAAGAAGAGCTTCTGTTTCATAAAATTCCCAGGAAATACCATTTTGCATCTCACTGGCTCCAATCTGTTACGCCTACCTTCAAAAATGGGAACACACCCAATAACATGAAATAAAGAAAAATAAGAAAGGATAAGAAAGTTCCTTAAAGAAAATCTAGTTCTTTATATTAGAAGGATGGAAAGTGAGTGCTGAAAAGAAATGTTACTGTTGAAAGAAATTTATTTATTGCTTTTCAGATTAAACTTAAAACATTGGTTTTAAATTTTAACAAGTCTAGCATTTTAATTAGTGTTTGAACATAAATAAGATGTAACTGAAAATTTGAGTAACATTGTGACCCAATTAGGTAGTAAATATTGGACTCATGCTAAAAACTTACAAAGCAGGTGGATAGCATACAAGAAATAATTAAATTACCTTAATTGTTCTATATGTTGACAATAGATTAATAAAATGGTGATTATCAGATCAGGTGAGATTCATTTTTCATTATTCAAAGTAGGTACACTTTAATCCTTAAAATAATTGGGAGAGATTAAATCAGATAAAAATTAAAATAAATTTATGAATGTAAAAATATATAATATTTGAGTTGATTTCACTATGAAAGTTATGAGAACAATGCAGAATCTTGACAATTTAACATCATAATCTTGTCTCCTATATATTCGGTTCAATTTACATAAATCAAACTATACTATTACCAAATAATTACAAATCCAGTAAATATGATTTATTTTACTTTTTTGCCAAAACTTCCATCATCATAAGCAATATACCTTTACTACTTTTTTTAGGGCATTAAAGAAGAATACTGAATTAATTATTTCTTCATATTATGATGTAAGAGAAGATGCTTGGAACAGCAGAAATCAGCTAAGATTTTCCATGACAAACTTGGATGTTTTTGTATTCTAGATCATAATGATCACATAAATTCTAAATCAACTGATAAGGCAATATATTGGGCTTAAAAAGTAATGTAGAAGCAAAGTTGTTGAAACAGTTTGTTGACCAGCAGAATAGAATTATATTTTTATGAACCAGAAACTGAACATTTTTTAAAGACATCAAAATTTCTTTCATAAAAGGGACCACAAGACCATATCAACTGTTTTATAATATAACACCAATTTCCTGGTTCAGTTTCAAGTCAAGCAGCTAGTTTTTTAAAATCACACTAAATAGTCTCAAAATGACTATGAACTATTTGCAAGTTCCTGTCATCAGCTATTCTAATAAAAGATGAATATAACTTAATATTCTGTAGAAAACACTGATGTCAGTTAACTATTAAGCTCCATTTGGCCCTCTGATCTTTCAGAGTTCCTCAGTGGAAAAATACACAATGGCTATATAAATTTTCTTTGCACTTTATTCAAGTTCTCCAGACTCTTCATTTATATTCCTTACTAGAATTATGCCTATTCTATCATCTGCAAACTTGAATTTGAAACAAGAACAAAAAAAAACCAGTGTATAGATGCTGTTATGGGACATACACTGATTGTCTCTCCAGCAACCATTTCCTGCTTCCTTCTTTCTAAGAGTCACCCACATTTCCAATCTTCCTGGTCACCATGATGCATTCAGAGGGTTAAACATTAAGTAAGTCTTGTCAATCAGAACCAAAGGAACTTAATTCTGTACTTAGGCGCATTTGTGATTGTGTGTGTGTGCTTGAGATATAAGAATTGTGAACTTTTCCCTATAAGATGGGAGAACGCATTAGTCCATTTGGACTCCTTTACCACAGGATGGGTAGCTTATAAACTACAAAAATTTATTTCTCACAGTTCTGGAGGCTGAAAGTCCGAGATTAGAGTTGTATGATGGCTCTTTTCTGTGTTACATAGAAGAACTAGGAAGCTTTGTGGGATCTTTTTTGTAAGAGCAATTAATGGGGGTTCCACTGTCATAATCTAATGACCCCCCAAATGCCCCACCTATTAATATTATCACCTTGAGGGGGTAGAATTTTATTATATGAATTTTAGGGGAACAAAAATTCAGGCCATAACAGAAAGCTTTACAAGTTTCTGGCAGACAACACAGAACTCAAAGAGGAACTTCTGAAAATGGTAACAACCTTAAGAAATTAAGAAAGTGATATTAGGTCTTGACTATATCAGTTTTTAGGTAAAGATAGCCATGGGACTAGATTTACCCTTGAGCTGCGGAAGTACATAAGCCAATTAAATTACCCCCCTACTCCCGCTTATTTAGTTTACCAAGTTTGAATTAGATTTTCTGTCCCTTGCAACTAAATGAATTTGGATATGTATATTTCCACAAAGTGTTTTTATCATTTTATAGCTCATTTTTGTATGTTCTACTAGAAGCCTTTTTAACCACAAAAATTCCAGTGTTCTGGAATCTTATGTTTAATTGAACTGTTTAAGGATGGGAATAGATGTTCTCATGCAGGGTGTTTAATTTTCTTGTTACAATACCCTAGTTGAAAAGATAGAACATTAGATGTGGCAGGAGTCCTGTGAATAATCCATTCAAATTCCTTTTTATACTGTTTAGGGAGGTGGTCTCATAAAAATTAAGTGAATTAGGCAGGACTACACAGCTATGCCCCGTTAAGCCTGAGTCAGAGTGCAGCCCCTCCCCCAGGTTGCAAACACAATTTACCTCATTGCAATGGGTCTTTTTACACATAAATTAAGAAGTTCTTTCTCATCTAATAGAAGACTCAAAATGAGGCTGAGTTGTAACAACAGCAGGAAACCTAAGAACTTGACATTCCCCTGGTCCATTTGGTAGCATATAAGAAAGGGGATTTTGAATTAGCAGATATTTATTCCTTTCCTTTAAAATTAATAGTATCTTTATATTAATCAAAATACTTCTTTACCTTGGAATCATTTATTATACCTCCTGTTAACAATTCTAAATGTAAGCCTTTTGAAGTTTGATCACTAGAATATCCAAAAGGAATGAAAGGACATGAAAGGACATGAAAAACCAAATGATTAGGAGAATATAAGAATTAGAGATCTTCAAAGTGATCTTCAAGAAGACAGCTATCTTTTGTCTTCAAAAAATATGCTTTTAACCCCACACCTCACTATAGCCAAACTCCTCATTTATAAGAATTTGGTATTCAATGGGAATGATGAAATGGACTTAAAAAGTGTTTTCTATGTTTGAAAGTTACAAAATCACGTTTCAAGCAACTCTCTCTGAGAACCCTTGACATGGAATAATATCTAGGATTCTGTTAAATTAACCACATATCTGAGAACCAAAACTGGAGAGAAAGGAAGACAGTTTTGCCATTAAGATTCTTTTAAAGACAATATTTATGGACATATAAAGTACAATATGATTTAAAAGGCATATTAAATTACATGCAACTTTATCAGAAATAAATATATTAGAAAGAAAAATAAACATTTGCACTATGATCTAACTATGAGAACAATTAGAGTTTTGCCCTCTCAACTACATGTATATAAAAGACTATATATACTTTTGACTGACTTTAATTCACACGCTTACACATTTGCCTACCATTGTCTCTGAGTACTATGGGCTCTTTATCTTTCATTTCTGCACACAATCTCTTTTTATGTCTACCACCTAGGCCCTAGCCATGTCATTGTTCTCAATCCCTTCCAGTTTGTACCTCATTGGCTGTCTTTGGTAACGCTGTCTCCTGTTGGTCTCAAGCCAACAAGGTTCATTTTTGTTCATTCTTGTATCTTAGAGTCTAAAATAATGACTGGCATACATTAATTTCTTAATTAATATGTGTTGACTGAATGAGTGAAAAAATAAGTGAACAAATATTTATTAGGTACTGTATCAGTTTTC
>NW_011888798.1:3657503-3662314 GCF_000151845.1 Pteropus vampyrus | reverse complement strand
CTTTCTTCTTCTCCCCAGTTTCACATCTCTAGTAAAGAATCTTATGGCTGGAGAAGATGCTCTGAGAGGGAGGAGGCATGGAGCTAGGACCACAGTCTTGTAGAAGAATTTGAAGTCATGTTTTGGTACCAAGCTATTTAAAATTCTAGATTCCTAGAATCAATGACAAGCTAAAGAAGGGAGATAATAATTGGACGAGAGTGATTTGCCACCATATTTTTTGTTTTTGTCATGCATATTCCACATCATTTTTATTATTGTTTACAGACAATGTACCCCCTTAATTCTTGTACCAGTGGACTGCTCCCATATCCCAGCTCAAATTCAATGTAATGGAAATTAGAGCTGGTTTACCAAACACTATTTCAGCTCCTAAATATGTCAGGAATTCTACGGGCTCTTGATTTTTGTTATTTTTCTCCTGAAAATAAACATTCCTCTGCCCTTCATTTTCTCTTTTTCCCCATCCTTTAGGAAAAATATAAAATGTGCAAGTGTATATAATAGTTTTGAGATACATGAACCATCAAATTAAAATTCAATTGGGCTTATTATAAACAGACCAGAGTAATCCTCAATTAGTTTCCTCTAAAAGAAAGACAATTCAAGACATTCGAGTTTAAGAAATAAATTTTACACTTTCACAGTAATTAATTCTAAAGAGCCTTTGGAAGAGAGGTAAAGACGTGGCTAAAGTAGGAATAATGTCAATGATCCCTGACAAGGGATTCAGGGGCAAGAGAGTGAAGAGGGAGAAAAATCCTAATGGAAACAATAGAAAAGGAGAAACATTTTATGAATGTTAGATAACTATTTATAAGAAATGTATATGATAGACACATAAGTCAAATACTATTAAGTTTTTCTAAATAAATTTTATTAATAAATGTTGATATTAATTCACTAAGTATCTTATTAGATTGTTATTATTTATTGCTACTTTAAAAAAAGAATCTGCTATCTTCTTGACAATTTTAAGATTACCCATTTTTTATAGGTAAGCTCAAATTTTTCAAACCTTTACAGAAATAAAACATTTAAAGTACAGTTTAATTCACATTCTTGTCTAATACAAAGAGAATCTTTAAAAACATAATTTGAAAACCAGCATTTACTTCTTATGCCTCAAATTTTTTCTATTTTATTTTATCACAATGAAGAACAAATCTCACACTATCCTCAATAGGATCAGTTTGCTAGAACACAGTTATGACTAATATGAAAAATTCTACAAAAGTCCTTTTATTGAAAAATTTTGTAAATTTAATCTTGTGTAAATTTTCTATTTCCTTTCATTTGTTTCCAATTTTATAATATAAATCAATGAAAAATAAGATTGAAAATGAGATAAACCTTTATTTGGGATGTATCTGTAGATTAACATCATCACAAGCAAAAGAAGAAATAATATTTTTTAAGGCCTGCTATGTCAAACATGGGGATTCGTTTAAGAAGAAATTATTCAATACCGTGTAAGTTTTGTGATTTTGTGAGGAAAAACAACACATAAAATTCCACTTACGGAATTTCTTAAGCTTCCATTGTAGGGGAGACATCTATTTTATATGTATAACTTAAGGATCCACAGGTCTTTCAGGTTTCCAGAATCACTGTTTTCTTTAATATCCTCAACAATTTGCAAAATGTCATTTGTGCTGTGGGAAGATAAGCAAGCTCCTCACCATCTAAGAATTCCAAGATGGAAGAATGGGAGGATAAGTGAACAAATCAATCTCATATTATCCTGGTTTTCCTAGTTGCATCTTTTAAAATTCCTGCCACTGCTGAATTACTGTTTTAATTTACCATTTTGTTACTAATTATCCTCTCTTCCTGCTCATTTGCTCTTATCTTTTAGTTCTTGAAACATGCCTTTTAAGATATTTGAGCAGACGGAAAATTTTACTGAAGGACTGAAGGTAACCAGGCATGATTGTAACAACACAGGACAGAAAACAGCTTAATATTCAACCTTATATCCACTGAGCTTAGTGTCCTCCAGTTATCTCTGATAATGAAATTTCTTACGAGAAATAGTTCACTATGGCCTACATCATTGTCAGAACTTAATTTTGAACTTAATTTCTGTCCCTTTTTTGTTCAGACCCTTCTCTCATTGTTCCTCTTTTGTTACTTCCAGAATCCTTCACTCCAGTTATCTTTCGAATTCCAAATACTACATTACACTAAGCTAAAATATTACCTGTGTTCATAATCTAGATCCTAAATATCCATTATGGTACATTCTCTCTTAAAAAAAAAAAATACATTTCCAATGATGTCCTCATACTTCCTTAGAACATACAATCAGCAGCATTATTTTTCTATAAAACAACAAATTTTATTTTCTTCTTACAAATGCTCTAATTTTAAAAATCCTCATAGCCCTATTGTTAAAGATGTATCATTATTTCATTTTTAAAATTAGGATACTACACATCAGAGAGTATAGGCAAATTATCCAAGGTCATACAATTAATAAATTGCAGAATATAAAATTTATACCATGTTGGTTTGATTACAGAGCCTCTGCCCCTGCCTACATGGCATTCGGCTGTATTTATTTTGTAAAACTTGGACTATGTCTGCATAGTTTTAGTAACCACATTTTTAACATTAATACATCAAGGTTTTTTCAAGAAGACTAATTGGCTTTGATGAGAAATGTGCATAAGTTGGTATTATTTTTAAATGTTAATTCTCTTTTTGAAAAATGAAATCTTCTTTAATTTTATGTAAAACATTACTAGCAAAGATCCCCTAAAATTTTGATCTGACAATATAATCTTAATTATACCCAAGAAAATTTAGGATGTTTAAGGGTATGAATTTTAGAATCTTTAGTGACAGCTCAAAAAGTTCAAAACTAATCAACAACGTGTAAAGAAAAAAACACAAAGACATCCCTCACCCAAACACTGACTCCGCTTCCTCTTATGACCGGCTTGGATACTCTGCAGATTAAACTGCTATTTGTGTAATTCACTGAGCCTGGGGTGAGCTCAAACTTCCTCTAGTTCACACAATTCAGCTTTCAAGTTATCTTGTCAGGGAAGCTGACAGTCTCAATGATGCTACTTTATAGACTCCTTGGCAAAAATAAGATGTTGAAAATCTACCAATCAAAAACTAAGCTCACAAAAGTTTTCTGTCCTTGGGTCAAAGGATATAAAATGCACTTGATCTCATATTGTTTGAGATGTATCTGTGCACAGAAACTCTTCAGAGATGGTAAATTAGAGGCACTAGGAAATGGAAAGAGAACTGGATATTCCAACTCAAACCAGAGTTTTATACTAACACAAAAAAATATTTCTCCCAAACCTATTGGTTACATCTTTAAACAGTTAATGGAACAGACCACCCTTTTTCTTTAATGATCTGCACTTTTGTTCCACAATATCTCTTTCAAAGGTTTTAAATGTATATTTGACTTTACATATTCCATCTTCTATGATATAATTCCTTATAATTTCTTCAAATTATCAATAAATGTGTGCCATTATTATGACTTTTTCTATGTACATTGAGACTTAATTTAGATATTCAACTATCTGTTAGGTGGGCTCTTGTGGGTTTCCCTGGCTTCCTTGCTGTTGGATTCCTTAGTCTCTCTCCTAATCTCCTCCATGAGAATTTCTACCCACCTTTAAACAATTCAGAGCACTCAGCCACCTAATAAACAGATTTGAATTTTTAGTCTGGTATAATTCCCCAGTATGTATTTATGTGTGAGATAGAGGAGGTAGAATGAATGGTTGAGGAGAGAATTATGGGAAGAAAAAGGGGAGAGTTTCAGTATGATGTTTAGTTATTTGTGTTGATGTCCTTAGTCACCCAGCTAGGATCTGTTTCAATCTTTCCATTATTCTGAATTGTATGAATGTCAATGACATTTGCTTTTATTCTGATTATTCAGTGTAGAACTCTGAATCAAATGTGTGTGTGCATACATACACATACTCTCCTAACACAAAGACACTAATTCTAAAAAATACTGCAATCTAAACTCTGAAGGAGGAGTAAATGTTTTCTGACTCTTATTTTGCTAGATATTTATCTTTCACGGAGAGGTTGCTATTTTTATTAGAACATGTATACCTCAGTCCTCTTTGATCTCTTTTTTAAATTAAGCTATTATATTTGAGTTAGACATGGCTGAGACCTTTTCTTCCATTTATAAAAATATCCAACTTCATATTTCATAATTTTTCTTCACTAAGGTCCTATGTTTTGAATTTTTTGGTAAAAATTTTATCCTATATTCTTTTGAATGAAACGTCATTATTCTGGAAAAAGACATCCATGATTTAGTTGCTTATCCGGTATCCATTTGTTTCTCACCTTCTCTTTTACTAAAAGAACCCTCACTTCCTTTAGAAATCTGCAGGTGATACAAGTTGATTGATATCTCATTTCCCCACCTTTTCCTTTTAGTTAAAGGCAGTTTTGGCCAGTGAGATCTAATGATAGTTGACTGTAATGATTTCTGGGAATACTTGATTTCTTGATAAATGGGACATAAATGGCTAACGCTCTTCTTCCTGCTCTGGTGTATCCAATCAACAAAATGATTACAGGGGGAGAGACTATGACTCTGAGAGATTCTTAGTAGTGTCCCCAAAAGGAGGAAGTTACAGGAGGATATTTTTAGGGTTTTAGGGCCTGAAAAGGCAAAGTATATTATATGACATGATAGTTTTAGATTGACGAACACCATGACAATGGAGTCTCAAAGAAAGCCTTGATAAGCAAGATTCATTTGCCATAAGTTAGCTTATCAAGGAGCAAGTACTTCCAGAAACAAATAG
>NW_011888798.1:3629770-3657453 GCF_000151845.1 Pteropus vampyrus | reverse complement strand
AATTGTATGAATGTCAATGACATTTGCTTTTATTCTGATTATTCAGTGTAGAACTCTGAATCAAATGTGTGTGTGCATACATACACATACTCTCCTAACACAAAGACACTAATTCTAAAAAATACTGCAATCTAAACTCTGAAGGAGGAGTAAATGTTTTCTGACTCTTATTTTGCTAGATATTTATCTTTCACGGAGAGGTTGCTATTTTTATTAGAACATGTATACCTCAGTCCTCTTTGATCTCTTTTTTAAATTAAGCTATTATATTTGAGTTAGACATGGCTGAGACCTTTTCTTCCATTTATAAAAATATCCAACTTCATATTTCATAATTTTTCTTCACTAAGGTCCTATGTTTTGAATTTTTTGGTAAAAATTTTATCTTATATTCTTTTGAATGAAACGTCATTATTCTGGAAAAAGACATCCATGATTTAGTTGCTTATCCGGTATCCATTTGTTTCTCACCTTCTCTTTTACTAAAAGAACCCTCACTTCCTTTAGAAATCTGCAGGTGATACAAGTTGATTGATATCTAATTTCCCCACCTTTTCCTTTTAGTTAAAGGCAGTTTTGGCCAGTGAGATCTAATGATAGTTGACTGTAATGATTTCTGGGAATACTTGATTTCTTGATAAATGGGACATAAATGGCTAACGCTCTTCTTCCTGCTCTGGTGTATCCAATCAACAAAATGATTACAGGGGGAGAGACTATGACTCTGAGAGATTCTTAGTAGTGTCCCCAAAAGGAGGAAGTTACAGGAGGATATTTTTAGGGTTTTAGGGCCTGAAAAGGCAAAGTATATTATATGACATGATAGTTTTAGATTGACGAACACCATGACAATGGAGTCTCAAAGAAAGCCTTGATAAGCAAGATTCATTTGCCATAAGTTAGCTTATCAAGGAGCAAGTACTTCCAGAAACAAATAGTTAACTTATTTTCGTCTAGTTCCAGTATTATTTAGCACCAAAACTGGAATATATGCTTCATCTTAGAATTGATTAACACCAAAAAAAGGAAGGCATATTTATTTTTCAACTTGTTTACCATAAAGATAAGAATGAATGTTGACTGAGTTTTCACCATCATAATGATATAATATCTGCAGCTGCAACGGAATGAAGCAACACATTAAGGAAGGCCACTAGAATCTCAGAGACAGATGCCCTAAAAATATCCTGCCACTGAACCAATGACAGCATCTCTCTATCTCAGCAATTTTTGTTGTGTGAGGAAAAACCTCGATTTATTGAAGCCACTAATTAGTATTCTCTATTACCTGTGTTCAAATATATTCCTAACTAATATTGACTTTTAAAAATATTGAGAATGTTGTTTATTGTTATTTTAAGTTATCTTTTAAAAACAGCTGACTTTTCAACCATATTTTGAATATTTTTTGACAAATTATTTAGAAAGACTTAAAATGTCAAATATGTGATATTTCTTCTTCATTATTAAGAGCATTTACAAGATAATCACATCAATGTGGGTTTAATGTTTCTGTGTAGGAAAAAAAAATAGACACCTTGAATCAATAACTTTCAGGAGTGCTGAAATAAATTCAGAAAAAAAGATAGTTTGTCTTAAGGTTAAGGTTCATTATTTACATGCTATTCATAGTTCTACTTTTATAGTCTCACATGAAGTCAATCAAGTTTAACATTTATTTCATTTTAAATTAGCATTGGACTGTTTGGCTAAATATTCCAAGAACTGCAGGGAATATAATAGTAGTATGTTCAAGAGTGAGGCTCTCCAAGCAAGAAACCACATATTATTTCTAGTTGTGTTCTTAAAAACTAGCAGAGAGATTACAGTACATTGCAGAATTCTAACAACTACATATTTGTTGGTTGAATAAACATAAGTGAATGATGAAAAGGAAGACCAAGTCTTATATTAATCTCCTACCCGTCTCTGTCGCCTGAAGAAAGTATCATAATAGATCATTAGCACCCTTTTATCCCTGCAGAGCTAATCCACTATGATGGTATAGAGTTTGGTAAGAGGGTGTTTCCCCTTTTACGTAAATGTTCTCCTTCTTCCTTAGGAGGCCCTGCCCTCTGGGAGGCCTGTGTTATCACAGGCTAAACCCAGGACTAGCTTCATGGGCATATGACCAGTGCAGTCTACACAGTGCCCCATGGTCAGAAGGAGACCTTGTACTTGGGGTCTAATGTTTTGCAGTTATTATCTTGAAATTTCAAAAAAAAATTATCTTTGAATTTGGATTTGACATGGAATATAGGCCAGGGGACTTGGAAACTCAGTTCACACATGGTCCTGCACCCCATGGTCCCTAGACCTTTTTGGGACAAGTTCCTGGCTACCTGCTTCCTTGTCCTTGAACAGTGATATAAATTAGTTGAAAATCCTTAAAGAGGAGAGGCAAGACTTCCAAGAAGAAATTCTGCCTGTGAACAGAAGCCTCACTACTTGCTCCAGAATTTTCACCCTATCCTCCCTGGTAGCCTGCCCTGCAGATATCAGATTGCTTTGCCAACTCCGAGGATCATTTAATATATATCTCTTAATAGATAGTACCTATTGGTTCTGTTTCTCTTGTTGAACTCTGACGCAGAACATTAAACTCTATAATAAAAGCAGTATGGCCAAAATCAGGTCAGTGAAAAGGAAAATTCAGCTAAAGAATTCATTTTAGAGCAATACTAACCATAGAGATTTATCCACTGTTTTTTCAATTTTAAAGTGCCTTTTAACTTTAAAAAAAAAAAAAAAATCTTGATTATTTCTTAGCTCTATTTTCTCTGCCAAGTGAATCTGTGCTTTAATTTCTGAAATTAAATTACATGTATCAGGGTGAGAAAATTGTGAAAATTCTCACTTACTAGTGGCCTTCTACTTTACCAGTCACAATATTGTGTAGTGTCTCTACCTCCAGAAAAAGTATGGTTTGAAGATATTATTTAGCAAGTGCCTCGTGATAAAAAATATCTTTTAATGAGAAGAGTTAATACACATTGATTATGACTATAAAATTCTAACAGTTCTAAAAGTGTCACAAATTCAGATACTTTTAAGGAAACTTGCAGGTAAACTGAATGAAGCAGGTAAGACAGAGAACTAATGAAATGTGGAACTTGCTATTACTGTGTGTAATTTATAATTTTGTAAATCAGAAGTCTTGTGTATTAGAAATCAAAGTGTAAAATTTCATCCATCTAAATTGCCTCAGATTAAGAAAAAAATCATATGTTAGAGAAAAATCTAAGTCCAAAGAAATTCTCTGTAATATGTGAACACTA
Organism: Pteropus vampyrus; assembly: GCF_000151845.1. Classification (NCBI taxonomy): domain Eukaryota; kingdom Metazoa; phylum Chordata; class Mammalia; order Chiroptera; family Pteropodidae; genus Pteropus; species Pteropus vampyrus. Next base: position 3,654,175 of record NW_011888798.1, on the reverse strand, counting down.
ACCAAATGCACAGAGAAGAAAAGAAGGGTGGCTTGATATATCATGAGAGATAGAAATCCTACCTTAGACAGATGTTGAAATTTGGAACTGATAATCATAATTTCTGGTTTTTATAGCACAGCCACACTGTGCCTTTCAGATATGCCTTTCCAAGATCACACAGTAGAGGACAATCATAAATTTATGTAGTCAGCTATATCCATCTAAACAAAAATGATGAAGTCCAGAGTCTCTCCCACCTTGAGCAGTCAGCCCTGATTTTTTTCTCTATGCATTTCCATCTGCTTTCTCTTCTCAAAGTCAAAAAGAGTTAGAGGGAAGAGATGGAGATAGTGAATAAGCAATGCCAATGCTTGTTTTCAGTTCTCTTAGCAAGTGCCTTGTGATAAAAATACCTTTTAATGAGAAGAGTTAATACACCTTGATTATGACTATAAAATTCTAACAGTTCTAAAAGTGTCGCAGATTCAGATACCTTTAAGGAAACTTGCAGGTAAACTGAATGAAGCAGGTAAGATAGAGAACTAATGAAATGTGAAACTCGCTATTTTTGCATGAAAATATATTTAATTCCATTTATTCTGCTTAGGATTCACTGTACTTATTGAATCTGAAGAATCATTTGTTAAAAAAAGTTCTGGAAATTATAATTTAGTAGCATTCTAAATATGGCCTGTCTCAATCTCATTCTCTACTTTTTGAATACCTATTAGATATGTCTGGGACTTCTTTATTTTATCCTATGTTTAAGGTTTTGTTTAACCTAGCTTTTATATTTTTTGTATCTTTCTTTATGAGTGATGTTTTCGGGCTCATTTCTTAGTGCTTTCTTTCATTTCCCCAATTCTCCCTTAAGCTTTGTCTCATCTGCAGTTTAATTATCCATTTAACTTTTATATTTTAACAATTACTTTTCCTTTGTTGGAAATTTAAATTTTTTTTTTTTGTAAATATATTTCTGGTTCCTTTTGATAATAGTTTTTCTTACTTTTCTGTCCTATTATTCCTCTTGAACTTCACCTTCTACTACTCCCACTACTGTTTTCTCTCACTCAGTCTTACTCAACTATACAGGCATCCTTATGGTTTTCAAAGTTACCACTTCAGGGCCTTTGCATTTTTGATTCCCTCTCTCTGGAACATTCTTCCTTCAGATATTCATCTGACTTGCTCTCTTACTTCCTTGAGGCTCAAGTATCCTTTGCTCAGTGGAGCTTTCCCTGATTGCCAATGTAAAATTGAAATCACATCCTTACCTGGTGCTCCCAATCCACCTGCCCTGCTTCATTTTTATTTATAGCATATTTCACAATGAAACATCTTTTATTTTGTGTTTGTCTCTCACAAGTACAATATAAATTCCATTAAGCCAGCGATGAGGGTGGTGGCCATAATGGTGACGGTGGTTAATTTTTGTGTTCCCAGTAACCAGAAAAATGCCTGGCATAACTAGTCTTCACTAAATGTTAGCTGAGTGAAATAAATATGTGCTATTGAATAAATAGCTCTCTTTTTATTTTTCTTTAATCTTTTAAAACATAATTTATAATCTAGACTGATAATTTTATTACATGAAATTCTTGAAGGTCTAATGCTGCTATTTATGTTTTAAGCTAAATTATATTTGGTGGATTACAAGTATATATTGTGAGGTTTTTGGTGGTCTTGTTGATTTTTAAAAATTATTATTAAATATGAAAAGCTGTATATTTACTGGGATGTGGTGTTTTCTCTATAGGAGTCTTTCAAGGGCTGATTTGAAGATCTTTTCAGAGGGCTTTTGCTGTTGATCCAAATGTGTCATCATTAGCCTGTGATTACTTGTTATGTTAGGTTGCTAGATAATTACTGGAGTTTAAATTATAAGCATATATCTAGAGAAGTTATAAGTTTATAGGCTGAAATTCTTAGATTAGTTGCCCGGCCCCCATTCCCATTTTAGTCAGAAACAGAAATACATCTCAGTTTCTGGAATCACCTTTACCAGTGGAAAGACTGTTTCTATTCCACTCTTTGACTGGTAGTCAAAGGTCTCCTTTTGGTAAGGGTTATTTTTCATTTTTTCCATCTTGCAGGTCAGGCCTTGTCTTTTATCTGTGGATAAGATTTTTTAGATACTTTATTCAACCATTTAATGATTTTTATAGAGAAATATTGATTATCTACTCAACCACATGGTCTGAAAATTTCATTTGTACTAGATTCCTAGAGCTGCCATAATACAGTACAATCTGGGTGGTTTCAAACATTAGAACTATATTTTCTCATGTCTCTGGAGGGTAGAAGTTCAAAATCAATGTGTTGGCAGGGCCGTGCTCCCTCCAAAGCCTAGGGAAGATCCTTCCTTGCCTCTTCCAGCCTCTGGTGGCCCAGTGAGTTCTCTGGTTTGTGATTGCTTATCTTCAATCTCTGTCTCCACCTATGTGTAGCATTCTCCTCTCTGTATTTATCTATCCCTTCATATGTCATTCTTTTCATAAGGGCTTCAGTCATATTAGGCTAGGGGTCTTCCCTACTCTAGTGAGATATTGCCTTAACTAATTACATTTGCAATGACTATTTCTAAATAAGACCACATTCTGAGGTACTCAGGTTAGGATTTCAACAATTTTTTTTTTGGGGGGGGGCACACATTTCAACCTATTATATTATCAAAAGAAAGCAGCTACTATTTAGCTCTCACCTATCATTTTCCGATGATATGTGGATCCAGTATTACTAGACTTTCTGTTTTTCAAGAGAATCCAAAGATTAAGGTTTACATTTGAAATAGTCTGATTTTAAATGTTGACTATGAACATTAAAAACAAAAACAAAAACAAAAACAATCACACATTGCATTAAATCAATGCTTTCTTGAAATCAATTGAAACACAACTGCTGGCTGGGCCTGGTTAGTAAGTACTGATTTTTAACCTCTGCAATAATGTGAAACACAATTGATTACTTATCCCGTGGTAACTACGAGTCAAACTAGAATATTTTAACATTGAGGACACCGAAGTACCCCAAAAGGTGTTCAGAATAGACAGCATATATGTCACAAGGTCCGAAACTAAAATCTATACTCCTTTACTTATAGCTCCTTGAGCCATGACTCGGAATTTATTCATTATTATTATACGCACATATCTAAGAAATTGGCCAGGTTTTCCAGCTTAGAGTATATTTAAATTAGGTTCAGTCTCTGAAAATTTGAGGACTTTTGTTAGAAGAAAACTCAGGGATAAAAATGAGAAGTGACCGCCCTAATAAGAAAAGACAGCAAACAACAACAACAACAACAACAACAACAAAACAATAAAAAAAAGATTTCAAAAGCAGATATAAGAATTCCTCAAATCTAGCAGTTGGGCATCATTTGGTGCAGTCTGGAAACCCGGAAGGTATCCCTACTATAGTTTTCAGCAACAACTCATGTTTTAAATATCCACATTAAACGTTAAAAGAAATTTATAATTAATTGAAGTGAGCAGGACAAAAATTGCAATATATTTTGAAAGATTTCCAATATTTAGGGGAAATATTCAATTAGCATGCAGCTGAACTAGTTGCTGGAAATATCAAAATACTTCCTCTTGAGTTGTTATGTAGCTGTTTCCCTTAACCTCATCCACAAGTGAAGCCAGACTGCTCCACTATTCAGCAACCACAGGAATAATGGCCACAACTGGGGACTGAAGTACTCACTCTTCCAGGACTTTATAAACTGTTCGTTCTCGTTCCCAAACTACTGCTAAATACGTTATATATTTACTCTTGATGGTGCAAATATTTACCAAAGAAAAATATTTACCAAAGAAAATACTATATATAGTATTCATATATATATGATTTTTGGGAAGAATGCATGTCAGAGATTAAATTAATCTATGAACAAGTAGCATATTATCTGAGCAGAGGACATGGTCACTGAGAAAATGACTACCCCACTTGACATCACTAAGTATTCACAATAAGCGATTAGCTACCCTTGATCTGATTTCAAGCTCATGGAATCAAACTTCGGATTATAAATCGACTACCCTAGTGTTTTTTCTACAAGGAGAATGAACTAGCCAAGAGACAAAACTCCACAGTGCCCTAGGAAATTGTATTTTAGTTGTAACTTAATAAAATAACTCTGGTTTTACGTATCTTTTCCTACGCTCTTAGTTAATTTGAACCAGTCCTGAGTGTTTTTTAGTAACATAAGAATTATAAGGATTTGACAAATCAGTTTTCTAAAGTTAGGGTAAATTCAGCAAGTTACTAAAATCTCATGGAGTAACTAACTTTGAAGGTTAGTTACCATTTCACCTCAAAAAACATCCTTCTGTGATATTATACAGATTTAATTCTTTGTTCCTATTGGAAACTTTTACAAGATGACTTTATGTAATTGAGAAGAACTTCCTAAAGTAGTCTATCTTTAAGCAGTATCTAAATTAAATTCAGTGATTACAAATTTGTTGTCAAATAATCATGAATAAATATTGACTTATTTACACTGCATCAATAGATTTTTTAAATGTCATATTTTCTATGAATTCAAAAAATCCCAAAATATACAAAAATCATCCTCATATGCTATTGATGATCTGGACAACAGAAAGATGGATAAAATATTCACATACAAATATTAATACATAAGAAGTACATACATTTTATATTAATATAGTATATAATTAATATATTTATATATTTATAAGTATATATAAATATAAAATAAATTTGTAATGATTATTTACTTGTATATTTATTATATATTTATTTAATCTAGAAATCATAAAAGTGTTTTTACTTATAGCTTTTTGGCTGGTAGACAAGTATGTAAAGTTTCAGTGTATAGAAGTGAGGACTGGATTGAAATGAGAATACCTGAGTTTTATTTTTTACTTTTTCAGTAATTCAGTTGAACATTGGATAAGACACTATATCTCTCTGGAACGCTGTCCTTTCATCTGTAAAATAAAATCTTCTATTTGTAGACTATGAATTCTCTAACACTATGAATTCTGTGAGGTCATATAGTTCATTTTTCTCATTTAACAGATGAAAAACTAAGATTGAGAGATGAAAAGACTTGCTTAAGGTCACACAGCTAGTTATTGTCCAAACTGGAAATAAAATTGAGTTTTTGATTCCTAATCCTGTCTACTGTTCTACTGTGGCTGATATTGCTACAGACTCTATGGATGGTGGTAACCCTCAGAAGAATACTTTTCAGCTACCAAAAAAGAAAAAAAAAAGTTGTGCATTTCAGAGAAGGATATAATTTTCTTACCTGAGTTTGTTCCCACCTTAAGGAATATATTTCTAGAGTTAAGTCAAAGAACTAGTTATTGCACATTTTGTAAGAGCATTATACAAGTCAATTAGAACCGACAATAAAACAACTCCCAGGCAAGATCACCTGAATTGTTTTATATCTCTTTTAAAACCACTGGAGTAAAATCACATTCCAATTCAAATGTTCTGAAAGTCTCTACAGCATATCACACTTTTCCTACAGCATTATTAGTCTTTTCCTTGGTTTTAGCAGAGAGATATTTCTGTTTGCTTATGTAATTCCTGACAGAGATCACTGAAATTTCAAATGCCATTATTTTCCAGGTAAGAGAATAATAAAAAAAAAGCACTTTAAAAATGTCTTAAACATAGAACCTAGACTTAAAATTTTAATTAGAAAGGTATTACTTACTTAAAAGAGTTAACAAAACTAATAACAAAATAATAAAATATCCTATTTCCAGCAGATAAATTAAAAATGCAAGAAAAACTTTACCCCCCACCCTTTCGTCTTTTTGAGGTATAATTTTCTAATTTCATAGCTAACTGACCTGTCAATAATTGTTCCAGTAAATATTTTCATTAGATTGTTTTGCCTTTAGTTCTGATTCATTTAACATATCTGTACCCATCTCCATGAAACTGTCTCAGGTCTCCACCACAAGGAAAGCAAAGAAGAGGATTCAGCATTGTTGAGTGCTTTACTGTAAACCTAAAGGAGAAACATTGTAAACTTGTTCCTTCTTTAACATAACAGTGACATAAATGTGACTAAATGGTATGGGTATGTTTTATCACTTAAAATTGAAGCATATATGTATTTTTTTAATTTCAAAAATGATCCTTACCAAATTTGGCTGGAAAATGTAACTTGGTGCAAGGACCTTATATATTTTTTTCTTTTTTCTTTTTTTATACTTTAAAAAAAAAAAATAGTGACATTGGTTAATGAAATCCAATAAGTTTCAGCTGTATACTTTAACGGTAAGGCATTTATATGTTTACACTGTGTGTTCACCTCTCATAGTTAGATTTCTTTCGTCATCACATATTTGATCCCCTTTACTCTGTCTACCTCCCCACTACCCTCTGGTAGCCATGTCCCTGAGTCTGTTTGTTTGTCCTGTTAATTTGTTGCTTTTAGATTTATATCCCACATGTAAGTGATATCATGTGATTTTCAACTTTTTTCTCTCAGGCTTATTTCACTTAGCATGATTATCTTGAGGTCCATCCCGGTTGTCACAAATGGCAGTATTTCATCTCTTCTTATGGCCGAGTAATATTCCATTGTAAGTACATTCCAAGTACTACAGCTTCTTTAGCCAATCATCTATCATAGGGTACTTAGGTTGCTCCCGTGTCCTGGCCACTGTGAATAATACTGCTATGAACATCGGTGCGCAAATATCTTTTTGGATATGGGTCTTTGGATATAAGTCTTTGGGGTAAATACCCAGTAGAAGGATTGCTGGATCATATGGTAGATCAATTCTTAGTTTTTTGAGGAACCTCCATACTGTTTTCCATAGTGGCTGTACCAATTTGCAGTCCCCCCAGCAGTGTATGAGGATTCCTTTTTCTCCATAGCAAGGACCTTATTTTTAATGGATTATTGACATGACATCATTTTGACAAGAACTGGTTATTCTAAATGGTTGGAGAAAAAAGTTTACAGTGTGCCAGCAGTTATACTAGGCTTTTCAGCTATGTTATTTATTTTTAAAACTAGCCTATGAGACAGGTTAGTTTTATTTATTATTAACAACCAAGGCTCAAGTAATTTTATTTGCTTGAGTTTTCAGAGCAAGTATATATAGGGATCACATTTGAATTTAGTTTATCTACCTATATATTGTATAACAAACACTCTATTATAATATTCTTAATGGACTGTCTGGTAAATAACCATAAAATATTACCTTAAAAGATGGTCATTCTATTAGTAGTAGTAATGATTTAATAGTTCGTGTAAGCCAAACACACTAAAACTATATGACTTTGAAATGACTATTATCCTATTTTTTGATGAGAAAATTGACATCATAGGAGTATTGAGCTTTAAACAAGAAATCAGCCAGATAGTTCTCCAGCAAATGGGTTGATTTGAGAGCTCTCTCTTCTGGCTTTTGTACTTTACTTTAAATGAGGTTTCTGTTTATGAATATTTTACAGTAATAAACGGCATAGTTGAGACTTGAAAGCAAGTAGCCCTGCTCTAGAACCATGCTCCTAAATGTCTAAAGTACTATCAAGATTTAAAAAAAATTGCAAACTAAATAAATATATTTCTAACTAGCATTTTAGTAGAAATGATAAAATATTTCTTGGAAGATTTTGAAGCAAACTTCAAATTGTACTTCAAGGTCATCATTTTTAACATTGCACTGAACATAATTATCAAATTGTAAAAATGATTTCACAAGAAAAATGTTACTAATTTCACAAAAGGTGATTTATGTAATGGAGAAGGTACTCAGCCATCAGCGATGATTATTGTTTGTAAAATCTCACCTAGAGTAAATACAATATCAAATTGTAAAAACAATTTCACAAGAAAAATGTTACCAATTTCACAAAAGGGCAAAAGTATCACCATTTTTTTTCATAGACCGTCACAATGTCCTCCTTTAAGAAAATTACTTTATTAGCGGACACTTACTGTGTGTTGGAATAAGAAAAAACAGACAAATATATAGCAAAAGAAATTAGAGCCGAACAGACAAATATATAGCAAAAGAAATTAGAGGCATACCCACCTACTTATTTGTCGTCTCCTGATTTTTAATCATGAGCAGTGCAGAAAGAGTGGTCTTATCTTAGGCAACATTTCAAAAGAGATAAACTTAGTCTTTATCACCTCTCTTACTTTCCCTTTCTTTGCCTTTTTTGCCTTTTTTGTTTTGATATACTTCTGAAGCTGTTGCCAAATAGCAAGAGTTATAGATTTGAAGTCAGGAGGGAAGGTTTTGACAAATGATTGTGAAATTTATTAGCTGTGTTAGCTTGTATGATGATCCAGTGAAATTATACTTGAATATAATATGCCTGCCATGTTGAAGATATGTGACAAGTAATGTACTGAGCACTTCAGCCTCTTTCTTCTTCCTGTCCTTGCTCATAACATTTACTACCTATACTATGGTGCTTGCCTGTGTCTACACACCCTGAAAGCACTCCCAATTTTTAAACTTGGCACTATCCTAATAACAACCCTATGAGACTCTGAGAACTGCCCTAAACCCAGCAAGATCATCATTGACCTGTACGAAATCTGATCATCTGTTCCCCTCCTATTTTATGTTACCTGTAGATAAATTGTTATAGGTGTCCCAAGTTTCTGGTCTATTCCATTAAGTCTACTTTCTCCAAAGCATTTATTTTGGATAACTCTTACAATCCCTCCTCTGTCACCTATAGGCAATATTTCCCAGTAACTTTCAAATCATCATCACATCAGTGTCATTTGCAAAATTTTTATTTTATTACTAATTTGCAGACCTTCCCTAGTTCTACTGAATAAACTGCAGGATGAGGCTGCTCCATAGTATGATAAAAGTCTCTATGGCTAATGTTGCAAAGGATCTATAACATTTCATATTGTAGAAAATGAAACTGCCTTGAAGTCTGACAGCCTGGTTTGCCACTGACCTGTGTTACCTTGGGCATAAAAATTAATTTCTCCGAACTTCAATTATTTTTGTTATTTTATATCCTAAAAAAGAGAATATTAATAGTTCCTATCACATAGCATTGAGAGAATTAAGGAAAACAAACAAGTAGGATGCTTCACAAAGTGCTTTATACACAATAAACAATAAAATGAATAATTAACATTGAACCTTTTTTTCCTTACCTTCTTCCAGTAACTTGGCAGGGAGTTTGGTCATTTGGGCTGAACCACCTCGTGGAAGGAGAACAAGGTCTCCAGTTGATACAATAGCATTAATTTCCAATGTCCTAGGTGAGATCTGAGCTGTCGCAAAAAATTTTAAGACAAGAAGGCCCTTTGTTGCATAGAACGCTGTGTGTACTTTATTCACTTTTAGTCCAACCAATCTGCAAATATGTGACTAATGCAGGATGGGATTCTTTCCACTAGAGGGCTCTTCAGAGCTGGCCCAGCTCTATGACCCTGGAGGCTCTCTGGAAAAACAATACTGGAAGGATGGAGGAATTTTTGTCTTACTCCTTTGCTTCTAAGATGCTCAGAAGAAATCTCTTCATGCTGTAGGATGGGCCACTGTGCATCTGCATAACAGAAGCAGTGCTGGAATTATGATCATTTTAAAGGAGAGCAATGGAGGCACAGAGAGGTCAAATAACTTCCTATGTATCAGGTAGCTAGTAAGTGATGTTGCAAGGAGATGGCTCTAGACTGCATAGCTCATGGTAACACATTACGATGATCCTTATTGCCACTATTCAGGCATTATGGGATGCTTGAAGTAAAAGTTTTTGGACATATTGGGCCTTAAAGCTCCTTTCAAATCATGTTTCAATTTAAAAAAAAACCCTTTCATATGAATTTTTACACAAATTAGTATATTTTGGGAATGTTTTAATATTTCCAATTTAAGGGTAATTAGTCTACATTTTAATAATATTCAACATATATATGTGTATACACACACACACACACACACACACACACACACACACATATATATATACAATAGCATTAATTTCCAATGTCCTAGGTGAGGTCTGAGCTGTCGCAAAAAAATTTAAGCCAAGAAGGCTCTTTGTTGCATAGAACACTGTGTGTACTTTATTCACTTTTAGTCCAACCAATTTGCAAATATGTGACTATATATATATATACATACATATACATATATTGCTCCAGTGAGAGTAAAAATACTTTCCTCATTTATAAAATAACTGAAGAGATTAAACCAGTGTTTCAGAAAGAATAACGATAGGAGAGGAAGAAAGTGAGGTAAGGCAAGAATACCAGCCTTGTTTGTATTTCCAGGTATGAATTTCTAATAGTATCACCCAAGCAAACTAACTCACACTTACCCCCAAAGTCAGACACCAGTGCAGGCCAGGGAACCATTTTTTTCTGTTTCTAGACCAGTAAGGTTAGAGATTCCAGTAAATCACACTTTTAGGCAATGTCTGATGAAATCTTGATGTATAGTCAAAGCAGGTAGAGAGAGCAGAACCTTCGTGGGGAAACAGAATCATTTAGCTTCCTCTGTGATTCAGTTACCTGAGATAGACAAATCAGGGTTGAAAGAATGTTCTAGAGTGGACTGGAGTCTTGGCACAGTCATTTGTACTTGTGCAAATCACTTCAACTACTCTGAATCTTTTTTAATTAATCTCATTAATTAGAAAATATTAATTTTATAATTTTATAATTTGAACCTCATAAGTTAACGAGATTTGAAAAATATTTTATATAGGCCACTCAGTGCATGGTGTCTATTTTGTTTTATTGTGATTAACAGGTCACATAAGGTAACTTGAGAGTGGGTCCTTGAACTCTACTCATTTGCTAAATTATTCTAAAAAATATTCTTTCAAATGAAGCTGACTATAAATTTACTAGCTAACTCACTAAAAGCATGTTTAAACATTATAAAAATGTGAATAATATAATGATTTTCATAATTTTACTCTCAAAGAACATAGGAGTGTGGGAGAGAAGAAATCTAGTTTTTCCTCAACGTTACAGACATTAAAAAATTCAGAACAGCTTGTGGAGATGGTTTTAGAAATCTTCCTGAACTCTATTATTTGAACAAAATAACTTGTATCAGAGTGTTAGGAATAAATATGAATATCCAACTATTTCAAAGAGAGTTCTTAGATCCCTTCTCTTCTTTCTGACTACATTGAGATTCACAATAAAAGCAAAAATCACAACAAAAAAAATAGAATTGATGTCAAATCTCTTTTCTATCTTAAGCAAAATGACACTGAGATAATTACTCCTTTATTAAGAATGAATCATAAGCATTTTTTATTCTCATTGAATAATTTATTTTTGCACATGCATTTTTTAAACTATTTGATTTGTTATCACATAACTCATTACTTTTGAAAATTAACATTTTAAATTTATTTTTATAGCTACCTTTAATTTAAGTAATGTTTTTTTTTCCATCTATAGGAGTAACATAAATTTTTCTATGTAAATAACGAAGATATTAAGAATATAATAATGGAGGTGGTGCATGGAAGTGGTTAAACTCATTAACGTAGCATGAGATATTTAGAAAAGGCAGGGCCTGACAACTTCAAAAGTCCCTTTACATTTTAATAGTGCCAAGACTTTAGAATAAGAATGCAATATTCCTATTAGAACAGGAATGTAATGTAATAATGGAATATAGTCCCCACACCTGCATCCCAATATTGAAACATAAGACCTTTTCTTAGCTGTATTCTCTTATAATAATGAATTAGGTCAGTGGTTATTAATGTGAAACTTCAGTATAGGATTTTTAGGCGGTGTCTGAGACTTAATGTGAGACTTCAGAATCAACAACATCACTTGGGAACCTGTGAGAAATGCAAATTCTCAGACCTACCTGGACCCTCCAGATAATTCTCATGCCTGATAAAGCTTAAGAACCATTAAGTTAGAGAAGCACATATGTAACATAAATGACCACGAATTCTATTGGAAAATTAGTTTTGTACTATTAAGTCTAGTGAAAGTAATCTTAGCCTAATGAAGGACAGTAAATGCTTAGAAAAAGAGAATAAGAAAATTGTGCTTAGAAATTAGTTTCTATAGTAGGAGAGGAAATTTCATCAGTAAAGATGCACAGTCAAATACTTCATTACCCTTTTTTGTTGGAGAGAGATAACTACACGCAAAACCAACATAAAGAACATGAAAATTACTTCTTTCAAATGCAATGAAAATCTGAAGCCTGTCTCTAAATGCTACAGACCAAACCATAGTACCTGTAGTGATATTTGGGCATTCGGTCCTCTTTTCTGAGTTTCTTTGCACACTCTTGCTGATGAGGGTAGCTGGTGACCGATAGCCAGTGCTAGCTAAACCAAGGGTGAACACCTAACCCGAGATAACTCAATTCGATTCTTTCCACAGAGACTTTGGAATAGGCACTCGGACACTCAGTATGTTTGCAGAAGAATTAAGAGGCCATGAAAGTTGAGGCTAAGGTGGCCATCTATATTCAAAAGCAGAAAATTAAGGGCTTTTAGAGAAAAAGAAGGAATGAAATACACAGATGCTAGAGTATCTGTGCAGTGGTGTGAGATTGGGAGGGAAGATAACGAGAGAAAATGAATGACACAGATTGCTTATGTCCCTAGTGGCTTTTAATTCCTGTTACATTTTCTATCCTTAGGCTTCCTGTGATAGCTCAACATCCATCCAATTGATTGTCAGCTTTTTGTTTTCTTTAGGTGAGTGAGTCTTAAAATGTTTTTCTGTTACTTGGAACATGATTCTTAAATTCCTACTTATCTATGAGAATCAACATTCTTCAAAAACATAAATATAATTTTCTTATTATTTATTGCATGAAAGTTATGGCTAGGATTTGGTGTTTGAATACCAACTCTCCTCCCACAGGAATACACCCCAGATGTTTCCAGGATGGCTCTAAGTAAAAATAAATATTTTCTTGGTCTTTAGAAAAAGAGAACTTTTATAGCATGAAGAATAGAACATTTTGTGCCATGTGGCAGTAATATTGATTTCCCTTTATTAACTAAAGGGAAAAGAACATAAGAATTTAAATTTATAGGCCAATCAGCAGAAAGTGAGATGCAGATTAATCAAAGTAAAAAAATAAAAACCAAGACGCACGTTCAAAGAATTCATGCAATACGGCAAGACTGAGAAAAGTCTGATGGGCAGATACTGGAGCAAGCAGCAATGAATAAAACAGTACTGGAGTCCTGCTGAAGCCCCTATGCACAAGTACCCAAGGGAAGATTAAGAATTGAGACAGCTGAAGTACAAAACAGGAACTGGGCCAAACACTGTTAAAACACAAAACATGCTCTAGGACAAGCCTGACTGTAATAAAAAAGCAGGGAGAATGTGACATGGGGCTCCAGATGAGGTCCTTTTTACCTTAAGTAAGCAATTATACATCTGGCACTGAAGTTCCCATGATAATTATCGTCATGCAAAAGTGAGAAAGGCATTTGGGACTAGGAAGGAGAAGCTGATTTTTTTTTTTTTTTTTTTTTTAGTTTCCATTAGGTGATTATACATATTTCCTTTGTGTGTTCCCTGGAAAAACATGGAGAAATAATAGTTTGAACACTGAGGACCCATTTAAGAATTGTAAAGGAAGAATTCATCCTTTTGGTAGGTGAAATCTTCCCAGTGAAGTACAACAATTCCAATAAATTCATTTGGATTGTAGGACTTTTTAAAAATCACTTAAAATTTGTAGTTATCTCTGTAAAGTTTATTTACCTCTTCACAAGTCCCCTTTATTTTATGCATTGAGGAGAATGAATAAAAGTAATATTCTTAGGTTTAGATGGAAACGATGATCAACTGGCTTAATGTCTTTGTTAAGTGCACTATCATTGTATCTCAACCACAGAAGCCTTAGGATTACCATTCTGGATTAGAAAAAAATAAAAATTATGCATATCTCTAGTTTCAGGTGACTCTAGAGAAGAGGAAAACGTGTTCAAGACTGAAAAGTCCACCGCTGCATCATTCTACTACAAAACTAAGAGATTATTTGTATCTAGAAAGAGAAAAGGGAAACTGAAATTCTTTAATTATTTTCAGGTCAAATGATATGTGCTCCAGGACAGAGTTTCTAGAAGGGTGAATGTAAACTGAATTAGCAATGGGGCTTCAGAGAAAGGCCAGAAAAATCTAAAAAGCTTCATTTGTCTTCAAGTGTTCCACTTCTTAATCAATATCTAGACATTCTTCCCAAGCCTGTTCCTAGGTTATCATAGCTCATGCATGATACACTGAATTTGGAGATGTAGTTGAATCTCTCTTTCTAGATTTCAGCAAGAACTTCCAGGAACAGTTAGCAGGAGCTGAAGATACACAAGATGCAAGTGTGTGTGTGTGTGTGTGTGTGCGTGTGTGATATGTCTGTAAACTCCTGTAAATGAGCCCTACAAGATAGGTTCATTTCCTGAGCAGGGATACTCTCTGTGTCTCTATGAATAATTAGACATAACTGTCAGCTCCTCTCCTGTTTCCTCTCTTTTCCTTAACTGCCTTTGATGATTGTTTTTAACAGGTCACTCAAACAAAATGTGGGCATGAGAATTATACCAGCTGTCCAGCCATTGACCTCCTAGACAAATTCAACTTCCACGGTGGTGGAAGAAATGAAACCCTCAAAGACAGTTTGAAGTAGAGTGTAAGCCCAAAGGAAATTGCAATCTTATTGAAAAACCAACCGGAAATTGTGGCAATTTCTATTCAAGAGATTTTAACATCATAACAATTATCGCTTTACTATTTCTCTTCCTAAATAGGCAATTTTATGCATAGTCTGATAACATGTACTATGATATCTTCTATTTTTATAGTTTTTGCTTTAATTAGAAGCTATAACATTTTATTATCTTGATATATTAACTCTTACCTTCACAAATTACAACCAAGCAGAGTAATACATTCTCGTTTTAGAATCAGTAGAATGAGGAGTTTAGGGAGATTTATGTTAACAATTGCTCTGAGATAAACACTATACCTTTGAAAGGCAAAGAAATGGAAGTCAGAATGGTAAAAAGAAAAAAAAAAACAATTATTTTATATCAGTCTGAAGTTAAGTAAAAATCTTCCTGTAATGTAATTACAATAGCAAGGCTATAAAGTTCAATGAAGGTTACAAACTTAGTTTTAGAAGTGATCATGTTAGATTCTAGCTGGTAGAAAATATGTCTATCTATTGTCATATAAGATTATTTATTTATTTGTTTATTTCCTATATTCCATTTTTATTGTAAACTTTTATTGCATTTTGAAATAATTTTTTAAGAAAATTTTAGGCTTGATAAGGAGTTCCAGAAATCATGCACCAAATATTTTCACATTTTTTCCCAGCTTCTTTCTTTTAACATCTTAAAAAAAAAACAAAGCACACGTGTTGAAACTGAGAAATTAATTTTGGCTTTCTATTATAAAGACTAGAATATATTCAGATTTCACTAGTTTTTGTTTTTCTTATAATGACTTTTCTGATCTAGGATTCAATTCAAAATTCCACATTCCATTTAATTCTCATCTCTGGTTTCCTTGGATTTGTGATAATTCTTAGTTTCTTTTCATCTTTTCTCATCGTGATAATTTTGAAGTGTATTGGTCAATTATTTTATATAGCGTTCCTCAATTTGGGCTTTTTCTGATGTTTTGTCATCCTAAATTTAGGTTCTGCATTATGTTTACCTATGTGGTAGGGTACTAAAAGTGTGATGTGCCAGTACTCAGAACCTCGTGGTAAGTTGTCCATACATTTACATGTAACACTGACAATGTTAGTCTTGATCATTTAACTAAGGGGATGTCTGCCAGAATCATCCTGTAAAATTACTATTTTTTTTCTGTTGTAATTACTTTGGGAAAAGATACTTTGAGACTATGAGAATTTCCTGTTTCCACGTAAGCTTTCACCTATTAATTTTAGTATTCATTGGTGGAACCTACCAGTTGCAAAGACCATTATGGAGTTCTAATGGTGATTTTCTATTTTCCCTATTTCTTCTAAATGTATTAATTGGAAGTCCAGAGTAAAGAGCAGCTGTTACTTTCCCTCCATCAGCTTGACTGTCCATCTGTTCCTCCCTCCCTCTCGACCTCCCTTCTTCCTTCCTTCCTTCCTTCCTTCCTTCCTCCCTCCCTCCCTCCCTCCCTCCCTCCCTCTCTCTCTTCCTTCCTTCCTTCCTTCCTTCCTTCCTCCCACCTTTTACTTTTCTTCCCTCTTCTTTTTTCTGGGTTGGATGAAACACATTGGCATTTTTTCTGATGTTCATAATATAACTGACTTGAAAATTGTAATTTTACAATATCAGCAAAAACCTATTTCTGAAGCTAACCTATTTAAAAAGATAAAAATGACCTCTTTTATATTCTATTGTGTTCTCATGCTGGCTGTCTTATTCATGGAGCGTTGGTCCCTTATTCTTGTTATTCTTGCGAGTAGAATAGTTTTATGCAATTCTGGTACTTTGTGGTGTATTCATGTGTGCCTGAGTACTGGCCCTTTATGCTTCTCTTCTGTCAATTAGATTCTTAACTTTATATCTAAAGTGGTGTTACCTATTCAGAAATCAGTGGTTTTCATATTACCTAGTTAATTTGTTAAACAAGAGGTTATTGAAAAATAATAGTTTAGATAAAATTTTTTATAATAATATGACTCACCGTGAAGTGTGAGTCATGTTAAAGCACTGTCAGCAAAATTATGTGATCAAATCAGCAAAGCAAAAACAAAAACAAAAAACAAACAAGCAAAAAATTCTCTCTTAAAAATGGACCCAGAGCTATCATGATGCAAACAAAACAAAACAAAAAACAAAACAAACTCTTTCATAGTAAGAGATCTAGAACTCATACACCACATTATTTTTGTAACTAGTACTTGCTGAGCATTTCTATGCTAGCTCCAGCCCTCAAAGATCATATCTGATGACAAATATAATGTAAGCCCAATGTGTTATAGTATAAATATAATAATATTTGGGGGACACAGAGAAAGATCATCTAATACAACGTATTGATCGACTTAAGCTTCCTGGTTCGCATCAGCTTGACTGTAACAAAATACTTAAACAACACCGAGACTGTAGGGTTTTGTAGAAATCCATGTTTCTTAATACTAAAGGCTGTCAGTCTCAGTCAAGGTCCAACAGAGTTTAGTTTCTGGTGAGAATTCCTTTTCTAACTTGCAGAAAACTGCCTTCTTCTGTGGGCTCATAGGACCGCTTCTTTGTGTACATGTACAGACAGAGAGAACTTTCTCCTGTCTCTTTTTATAAGGATACAAATCCTATTGGATCAGGCACTTACTTTTATGACTTCATTTAACTTCAATTAGTTCCTCATACATCTTATCTTCAAATAAAGTCACATTAGGTGTTATGGCTTCAACTTATGAATTTGGAGAAAACACACTCAATTTATAATGCTCAGAGCTCTTAAAAATTTCATTTCATTTAAGAAAATAAATTACAATAATTATGTATGTTCTAAAACTATGTCATTCACATAAATAGAGAAGAAAAAAATATTTTTTTCTGGAAATATTTATGAATTTCTCACACCAATAGAGTATTTAATTCATTTAACAAATTTAACTTATAAAGCATATTCACTTTGGTTTTGTTTTGTTTTATTTTACCAATATGTTGGAGGTAACTGAGATAATATTATTACATTTAATTTTCAGATGAAAAGCATAGAGATAGTGTAACCTGTCCAAAGTTATATTGTGCATTAATGGTAAAACTTAGATTATTGCACAAATTTTCTGGCTCCATCCTGTGAAATTTCTGCATGACCAATAAAACTAAGTTATAGAAACTATTTAAAACAGAAAATAACACAAAATACATTTACATTTTCCTTGATGTTTCAATGTCTTCTTTCAAAAAATTGCTTTGTGAAAATACTGTCATCACATTGGTGACATCATAAAGTAGATGACCATAATGCATTCTGGTAAATACACAAACAGGAAGTAGAAAAAGTCAGGACCAGATAGGGCTTTAAAAGCATATGGGCATCAGGGCTGGATTCAGTTTGTTACTGATGGTCAAGACTGCCCAGTGCAGTAAGTGAGACACCGTATGTGAAAAACAGACAATGCTTAAGGTCGACCTCAGATTTCAGGATCTAATCAGTTTGGAACAGGACCATGGCAGAAGATTGGGGACAGATGCTTCAGGCTCAAGGAAAGAGAATAGCAAGTGTTAGGTAGGGTATTAGGACCTAAGCCAAGTAATTTTTCAAATCCACATAGCTTTCCATTAGGGAAACTAAGAGGCAGATCATTTGTACCAGGAAACTAAAACAACGTGGGTGTGAAAATGTAGTTCAGAGGTTGTACAGATGACCAAATTTCCCAGTCAGTACCTTGAGCCTGTACCTCTTTTCAGCCTACACTGTACTACTTGTGTCTGTGACCTTATCCTAATTCATTGATTTAAATACTATCTAGATATCAATAGTATTTATATTTCCACATTAGACTTTTATTAGCTCCAGACCTTATACCCATCTATCTCTTTGATATCTCTTCTTGAGTATCCCATAGGCATTTTAAACTTAATATTCAAATTGAACTTTTCATTCCCTCTCTTTTCTCAACCAGATCTTTCTCTTATTAAGAAAACACTTCATCCAAATAATTGTTTCAATAATAATAATTACAGATAAAATTATTGAGCATTCATTATTTTTAAGGTGCTTTTTTAAGTGCTTAATGTTCATCAATTTTAAAACTGAAAAATCACAATCTTATGACCTGTTTGAAACAGCGATAGGAACCAAGACACTTTCCTGTGCCTGGCGTTTCATGCATCAATTCTTCTGGCATTTCTCTGAAAATTTAAATGTTTTTCCAAATCATAATCCCCAAGAAAAAAAAGTCAAAAAATTAGGAAAGTGTTATAATATTATAATTCTCCTGTAAAAATTAAAACCTAACAGAAAACATAGAGTAGTTTTAAGTAATCCACCAATGTCATATAGCAATAATGAACTGGATGCACTGTCATTCAGAGCTGAAGATTAAGGCTGGATATTCTGAGGAAGAGGGTCTGGTCATGATCCATTCATTTGGTCTTCCTTGTAGCCATGATGGCTGTGTTATACGTGTGTTCTCATGGTTCAGTTTGCTGCTGATGGTGAATCATTTTTATAATAAAATATATATTAATACATATGTAGGCATTGTACATAAGCTTTAGAAGCAAAAAAAAAAATCCTTAATTTGGTAATTTTTAAATGTTATTATGTGTAGTGTTTTTACCCTTGTTAGGAGGACTGAATGTAAAGTTATTTTAATTCTATCCAGTTATATTTATTAGTGACTTTCTGTGTTTGCATATTTGCTTTAGTCTACAGTTGTTTGTAAATACCATAACAGAAGAAATTCAGGGAGAAGCAAATGTGAATATTGTTTGACAGTACTCTAAAATGAAATCAAAACAGACCTAAAATCTGAATTAACAAAAGCAATACTGACTTTAAGAGCAAACCAAAATCAGGTCAAACAGACAAAATATTTTTATTGTTAAAAAATAAAATGAGTTTATATGAAACAGCATGTACCTTAACACTTCACTTGAAGATGGTCATAATGCCTGTGTGCTTAAAATTTATTTTAAGAGTAACTATATTTAAATATTAAATATGTGTTTATTATTTTTTAACTTTTAAAATTATTTGGCATTTATTTTATTTTAATATTCCCTTTTATAAAATAACTTTATCCAATAGAGATAAATTTGAATGTTATTAAAACATACAGCTTTGTCCCAATACGTTGGTTCCTTTTAGTAATAAATAGTTCACTTATTATTATGTTTTAAAAAACTGAAAATTTTAATATAGGCCTATAATAGAAAAAATAATCCACTGTTTATTATTATGATGACTCATAATTATTTAAAAACACAAATAAATTATTATGAGTAAAAAAATAACATGTTTTCAAAGAGTCTCAAGAATTCCAGTGAATTCATTCTAACATCTCCTTTCCAAATCCTGAATATTATTATCTTATAAAGATTTGGAAACACTACCTGTTCACATGCTAAACAATTCTGGAATGAGATTTCCCATATATGTGCTAAACAACACTGACAAAACAACAACAAAATGAGCTGCTTGATCCTGGAATATAAGATTGTGAATCTACTCTGAAAGTACACTCTCCAAGAGTTACTACTTACTCATCAAAGGAAGTCGTTCAACTGTGTTTCACCCATCAAATCAAAAAGTATTAAATCATAAACTCTGTCCAATCCTAAGCAGATTCTCAACTTGCAAGATCTACCTTCTAAATCACTCAATTTAAGCTCTAAATGATATAAGTATCTTCCTCAATCATGACCCTTTTGAGAAAATACTAAGATCTATCAAGATGATGTTCTTCCTTATAAGTCTACTAAAGAACTAAGTTTTGATAGATAAAAAATGTTTTTCTGGTGGTCTTTTGAAGACCAGCAGTTGACTACTCTATATTTTTATAAACATTAAGAAAAAGATAGCATGGACCTCCCTTCTAGTTGCTAGATGGAATGCTGCTTGATTCATGAATCACTTAATAAAGCCAATTAGATTTTTAAAAAAGAAAGAAATTTTATAGATGAATTACTGAGGCATAGAATGGCTAAGTTACTTTCTCAGGTCCCACAGATAATAACTGAAAGGGCCAGGATTCTGTAACATTGGCTTTTCCCTGCCACAAATTTTTCTCAAGCTATAAGTCAGTTTCATCTATTTTTCTGCAAATTTCTCTCTTCCATTTACATTATTATCATTTTATTCTTGAACTAGTATAATTGTCTGTGAACTTATCTTATTCCAAATTTGCCCCGTTCTTTAAACAGCAGCCAGCATGCCAGAATAATGTTTGAATTCACAAATAAAATCATGGCCTTTGGTATTAGAAACCCTTTCAGTGATGCCCTATTGAATATCCGATTAGCAAGAAAACCCTTGGCAATTTAAAATCTAAATTCTTAGCCAGATTTCCAAGCCCTGCATTAGCTAGCATTTGTTACTTTCCAGGCTTACATCTTAAAAATCTTTCATTGTCTTCTGTGCTTCCAACATAGTGGCTTTCTTTCATGTCCTCAAATATATGGTTGCTCTTTCTTATCCAACAGTTTTGTATGATAGTTCTTCTCCTCAGAATCCTCTTATCTTTCCACCCCTTTTAGAGTAACTCATATCTCATCCCTTTAGGTCTCCACTTAAAGAATTCTACAGAAATTATTCTTATTTCACTACCAATCTAAATTAGGAACCTTCGTTACAGTTTCACCAAAACCTTCAACTTTTCTTTATAACATGTATTTTATAATTTGTAATTATATATTATTTTAGTGATGATTCGACTCACATTTTTTCCTCTGTAAGACAAAAACTCCACTAAATCCAGTACTGAGATTTTTTGTTCAACACTGTATTTTCAGTATCCAACACGATACTAGTTCAAAGAAATGCAGTCAATTGGTTGAACTGATATGATAATGAATGAATGAGTGAATGAATGATTGAATAATAACATACAAGAAAAAAATTCGGAAACTACAAAAATGACAGCTTAGTTAATCTAAGTTGAAGGACAAGTCTGTAACTACTGATTAAAAATACCAGTGATTCTAGGTCAGGATTTTTAACTCTTGTTGGTCTTGATAGACACATATGAATCTTGAGAAAAAATCCAAAGAATTGTTTTGGGGAGAGGCTAAGGCATCAAGATTTTTAAAAACTTCCTAGTTAATACTGATGTATGATTAAGATTTAGAATCCCATCAAGAAGCTTGGAAAGCTAAGTATTCCCCAGAAACATGAATATTAATTATGTTAAAATAGCATTTGAGATCTTGAAAGATCTTAGTCCTAATCAAGGGAACATTTAAAATACAAAGGTGATTTACACATTAACTATATTTCATTTGGAATCTCTATTCTGTAATATATGGCTCAAAGCCCCTAATTCATGGCTTGCTAAATCCAGATCTTGACTATCATTTCTGTTTATTGCCAAACTTCCTCTGATGCCTCTTTGATCTATACTTGTTTAAAATCAGTTCCACAAGATCTAGTATAAGATTTTTGCTTTTACAAATTACATTTTAAAAAAAGTTACCCAAGCAATGAAATTTATGAGTTCAGCTTATCTGATGATTGTGAATGCACAGGATCTGTGAAATTGTGAACTGCCAACATTTCATCCTAAACTTTTCTTTGTCTTTTACATCTGACAATTGACACCTCCAACCAAAAGTGATTCCCCTCTTGCCCAAGATAGTAGTGTACATCCAAACTTTATGCGGATTACATTACTTTGTTAGTACCACCAAAATTCTAGTAAATATCATTTATTTCCTCTTATGCCTCCCTCAGCAAAAATTATTTTTCTCTCACTGGAAATTGTTGGTAGATGAGACAAAGCTTATTTTTGGCTGTATATGGGCATCTTTAGCCTCGTAGATGAACACTTCCTCTTTTTTATATTTGCTTAAGGTCAGCAGAATTATTTTCTGAAAGCCCTTTTATGGTCTGACTTTCTGGCTCATTTTGGTGCCTAAGGTGAGAAGATATTTTCTTATCCTGACCTCGAATCAATAGTCCCAAATGTCTCAGGAGCCGTCACAGATTATAAAGGGTGGTATTAAAATTTAAAAGTAATCAAGGAGACAGATTGTTCAGCCCACTCCTCTACCATACTTCTATAATCAGAGATGTTCTAACTTCTCAAACAGGGAATGTGCATCATCAGATGAACACACAGCCATTTCTGTGTCATCTCTCCATGGATTTACTGCAAAAATCCCAGCCCACAGCGTGAGCTCATATTTCTAGTTAAATCTATCCTGTTCAATCTCATTCCCTTATAGAAAATAAATCCCTCTTTACTTCCTAACAAGTTTGCTTGATTAACAGCCACAATTAGGAGCTAAATAGTAGAAAGAGTGGCCTCTGCCTTCTTGTGTTCCCTAGTAGTAATGCATTTTTCACAGTGGCCACTTATTTTCACTGGCCTGAGTTTTTTGAATATGGTGGTACACTACCTTGCTTTTTAGATTTCTATGAAAGTTTCTTGAGTCTTTATCCTTAAATATAGAACATTCCTTTTTCCTATGAATGCAACTCCCCTTCATGTGTACAATTCACAAAATGGAAGATGCTGTTTCCGAACCCCTTCTTTTCCTCTTTCCAAAGTTGGTCTTAATTTATAGAGCATTCACAAAGTTCGGTCTTCATGTGTTCATGGCAAATGTCTTCCATATCTCCCCTAAGTTTGATGATATCTCCACAGCTGCTGTTAGGCTCTAGAAAAGCTGTGTTGCCTCCACCCAAAGCTGACACAATATGAAATGAGGCCTGCAAAAATTGTCCCATTATCAGATTTGGTGATTTATCAGAGAAGCCCCATAGATTGTGATACTTATATAGAATTATTTACTGGAAGTATAGGCCAAACTTAGAAGAGGGCTGCAATGTAAAGGGAACAAAGATGAAAGGTAAAGCTAATTTGTGTTTTCCTTTTTACTACCCAAGAGAAGACACTTCAAGGCCCGAGCCTTTATCAGAGTTGCACTAGGAACTCTGTCCATAGCTTCCCTTCTTTTTTCTTGCCTTCGAATGTATTCACTTACTCTTATTTAGTTTACATGTAAATCTCTAGTTGCAATTATGACAAAAGGAAACGAGGTACACATTGAAGGCTAAGTAGAAAAAGGGAACAGTTTTATTTGGTAAGTGGTCTACAAAATCGAGCAAAAGTAAATTTTGAATTTAAACTTTGTTTTGAATATTTCACAGAAAAGGTGATCCAGATGCCTAAGGGGTTCGTTAATCAAGTTCTGTGCTCTGATCCTAAGGTGGCGGTGACAAGAAGGCAGCTGACACTTGGGGAAATAATTATCTAGTGAATATGATCAAAGAAAATAGATGCTGCTCAGACCAGTACTGATGCAAGGCCCCCAAAGGAACATCCATTTGGTCCAGAGGAAATATCTTTTCTGAAGTCGTTATGGTAGGATAAGGATATAACTGGTCACATAGAGGTTAAGATTAGCCTAACAGACTTGGGACACAAGTTAAACGAGAAACACCTCATGTGCTGATTCTTCCTATGTAAAAACTACCCTCCTGGAATTATTTATGGAATTACTTCAATCGCTCTTCCATTTTTATACTTGATTTAGTACTTCTCTTTTAATTGTGACCATGAATAAACACCTCTGCGGTGCCTTGAATTTGACCAAGGTATTGTTCAAATCCACCTGGCTCAGCTTCTCACCACTCTAGTTAACACTTAAACCACATGCAAATAAAATTACATTTATCAGTAGGCCTGGAGATTTATACACATATGCTTATCTCTATTTCTATATCTATGTGTATCTTTCAATAGATGAATATGTTTCTGTATTACTCATGATATTATGTATTTTATGATAAAA
>NW_011888798.1:3626445-3629720 GCF_000151845.1 Pteropus vampyrus | reverse complement strand
TATCTCTATTTCTATATCTATGTGTATCTTTCAATAGATGAATATGTTTCTGTATTACTCATGATATTATGTATTTTATGATAAAATTTCTCCACGATGATTTTTTTCTAGTAAGTGTCATTATGCATAGATGGCCTTATAATTCTTTTTAGTAAACATATATTCAGACTATTCATGTGTGATTTCTTAGCATACACATCTTGTCACATTTGTACAAAGGTCATTTAACTGAGATTAGCTTTTTGTAAAATAGTTTTCTAGTGGAAGATTTGTGTGTTTCATTAGTCTGAGACCTAACATAAAACTGTTTTTTTTTTTCTTACTATAAAAAGAGTTAAACAATGTCCTTAGATCATTTTATTGTCCCTAATAAATTATGAAACTATCACTCTGTCATAATAATTCACTAGATATTTCCACTTTATTTGAAGTGATTTGAGGACTTTAAGCCACAGGAAATAGTTGCTTTGTCTCTAGGCAGGATTTTCTTGGGATATAGATGCTTATTCTTAGTTACCTATTATATAATTTTACTGATTAGTATATTGTTTCATTTTATTTCTATCATATTCACAATGATCATTGCCATTAAATAATAATTATTAAGCGTTTCCATTTGGAAGTTTGCAAGGATTTAGGCAAAACCATTTGAATGTTTCCTCTATTCTCAAGAGACTTACAGTATAAAAACAGATGGCATTAATTTCTACAATCAACAGCAAACAAGATAATTATACAAAAAACATAAGAAATATAATAAGAATTAAATGGTAAATAGTAGGGCTCATATGCAGAGGTTGTATAGACTGAAAATAGCATAGAAGCTAAGTTGTAAGGACAAAAGCAGAAATTCTCTAATCTCAGCAAGATGTCATTGTGATTAATTTAATATTTTCTAATTGAAAAGATGTCATTGTGACTAATTAATCTTTTCTAAATGCTCATGCTGTGATCCACACTGTTTAAATAAGTGAGAAAGCCAAAGTGATCCCATTAACTGTAACAAGACTCCTCCTGTGGGTTGAGAAACATAATCAGATAAAAGAGAGAACTTTAAAAACAAGAAGATATTTGGGCATAGAAGCTGTAACTTGCATAAATCTATAAAAGAAAGTATATTCAATCATTTTGAGAGTATTTGTTTTGCTCAGGATGATTCTCAATTGACCTCAGAACCTCGAATGGGGGAACCCAAAGCCATTGAGTACCTGTTAGCAATGATTGGACCAAGAGGGCACATGTGAATAAAATGATGAAACTGCTGTTCCTTTTCCAGAAAATTGAAGTTAGCACTAAGAATACTTCTCCCTGTTGTCACGTTAGTGACATATAAACTTGAGACCATTGAATGACCATCTTTTGCCTGCCAAGTGAACTGAATATCAGATAGAGTGACCCAGGACCACAGAGAACA
Organism: Pteropus vampyrus; assembly: GCF_000151845.1. Classification (NCBI taxonomy): domain Eukaryota; kingdom Metazoa; phylum Chordata; class Mammalia; order Chiroptera; family Pteropodidae; genus Pteropus; species Pteropus vampyrus. The sequence continues at coordinate 3,628,306 of NW_011888798.1, read as the reverse complement.
GTAGAGATGAAAGATTAGCACTAGCGCAATTGCCTAACCTCTTTGCATTTCCAGGTTTCATTAATATTCTGATATCTGACCACATTCCTAAACTTATTTCTTGTAATGAAGAGTCCTAAAATGGATGCAGCGAATGAATTAGATGGTTAAAGAGAGTGGGCCAGAAATCCATAGAGAAAGGGACATAATATATTCCAAACTACAAGTCCCATATTTATTTCTCATTTACTTTCTAAATGACTCTTTTTTAAAATATCACTGCAGCGTGGTTCTGTCTTTATAACTATATCGGATATATGCAAATACTGTATTGAGGAAATCAAAGCTCTGCGTATAGATAGATATGGCAAAGAAACATTTTATTTAGCGTTTCACACTCTGTAGTGTGATACAATTAGATTTTGCAAACAATAGCAAACAAATAATTTGGCAAGGAATACACATTCTCATGTGCTTCAGTATTAACATCAAAATCAACTCTGGCTTCTGTCCTCTTCATCATCTATTCCTCCATTAGTTTGTTCACTGCATGGTGTTTCTGAGATGAAAACCTTATTGCTTTTCTTTGGATCAGATCACCTCTTGCTATATTTTTAGTACTCTCTCTTGCTTGCCCTGACAAACAATGTGCAGAACATCAAATACATAATTTACAGGCACTCAGTGATGAACAATACCTCTAGTTAGGATGAGCAGTAAAAATTTCATGAAAGTCATAGGAAAAAAGCCTTGGCTAATGGAATATAAGAGACTTAGATTCAACACTTACCAGTGATGTGACCTTGTAGGAGTTATTCAATCTTTCTGATCCTCAGCTTTTACATCTGTAAATGGGAATAATAGTGTTTATATGATAGGACTGTTAGGATTATAATGAGGCAACATATATAAAGTGTAGGACAGGAACTCCGTCACATTATATACACAAGCACAATGGATATTATTACTATTTGTTAGAGGGAAATACTTTAACACACTAATTCTGAACTTAGTCACGTTATTGATGACCCAAATCCATTTGTAGTCCTTATGTACGCGGAAGCTTTCAAACTTTATTTCCATCTGCAGAGCTGCACTCAGGTAATAACTCAGCTAAAGAGATTTTTTTCCCTTGAATGAATTATGCTTCTGGTGTGCTAAATTTTCTCAAGGCAGTCAACCATAAAAATTATATTATGTATTTCTCTTGTGGAACTTGTGCGAAAGTAGAGTTTGTCAAAACTTGCTGCTCAGCATTTAATGAGAACCTCCACTACATTTGATCCAAAGTCAAGCTGTATATCAACAGGGTAAACAGGAAGGTTATAGAGGAAAGTTAAAAATAATAAAACAAGGTAATAAATAATAAGGGGAAAAAAATTTAAATCTAAAATGAAGAATTTGATGGAGAAGATCAGTTCATTGTCACCTTTTTTTATAAGTGAAAGGTGAATTTCCTTTGTGTTGTACCAAGACCTAAAATCAGAGAACTTTATTTTTATTGAAGTCCTTAATACTCATTGGTGATATATGGAGCAGATGTTTCCCTGACCTCTACCTAATTGAACAGGAATGTCAGGGAGAGGAGAGTCATCAATCTCTTGATTGTCTAGAATGAGGTCCTGAGGATTTTCAACAAATGATTCTATTATATAGAGATTATGTGAGAAGATTATATAAAATTGGAAAAAAATATAGTAGCATCCCTGCCTTTTGCGGATCTGGATTTAGAGCCTATGGATTTTACTATTGAAGGCATGACAAAGAAGTTTTGCTTTTTTTAATCTCTAATCTATTGCAATGTTAAATCATATTATATTCTCACATTTATTGAAAGGTAATTCAGGATTCTGAGCTCATCTTAATTTCTAGCCACCTTGAT
>NW_011888798.1:3623618-3626395 GCF_000151845.1 Pteropus vampyrus | reverse complement strand
TATTTCTTGTAATGAAGAGTCCTAAAATGGATGCAGCGAATGAATTAGATGGTTAAAGAGAGTGGGCCAGAAATCCATAGAGAAAGGGACATAATATATTCCAAACTACAAGTCCCATATTTATTTCTCATTTACTTTCTAAATGACTCTTTTTTAAAATATCACTGCAGCGTGGTTCTGTCTTTATAACTATATCGGATATATGCAAATACTGTATTGAGGAAATCAAAGCTCTGCGTATAGATAGATATGGCAAAGAAACATTTTATTTAGCGTTTCACACTCTGTAGTGTGATACAATTAGATTTTGCAAACAATAGCAAACAAATAATTTGGCAAGGAATACACATTCTCATGTGCTTCAGTATTAACATCAAAATCAACTCTGGCTTCTGTCCTCTTCATCATCTATTCCTCCATTAGTTTGTTCACTGCATGGTGTTTCTGAGATGAAAACCTTATTGCTTTTCTTTGGATCAGATCACCTCTTGCTATATTTTTAGTACTCTCTCTTGCTTGCCCTGACAAACAATGTGCAGAACATCAAATACATAATTTACAGGCACTCAGTGATGAACAATACCTCTAGTTAGGATGAGCAGTAAAAATTTCATGAAAGTCATAGGAAAAAAGCCTTGGCTAATGGAATATAAGAGACTTAGATTCAACACTTACCAGTGATGTGACCTTGTAGGAGTTATTCAATCTTTCTGATCCTCAGCTTTTACATCTGTAAATGGGAATAATAGTGTTTATATGATAGGACTGTTAGGATTATAATGAGGCAACATATATAAAGTGTAGGACAGGAACTCCGTCACATTATATACACAAGCACAATGGATATTATTACTATTTGTTAGAGGGAAATACTTTAACACACTAATTCTGAACTTAGTCACGTTATTGATGACCCAAATCCATTTGTAGTCCTTATGTACGCGGAAGCTTTCAAACTTTATTTCCATCTGCAGAGCTGCACTCAGGTAATAACTCAGCTAAAGAGATTTTTTTCCCTTGAATGAATTATGCTTCTGGTGTGCTAAATTTTCTCAAGGCAGTCAACCATAAAAATTATATTATGTATTTCTCTTGTGGAACTTGTGCGAAAGTAGAGTTTGTCAAAACTTGCTGCTCAGCATTTAATGAGAACCTCCACTACATTTGATCCAAAGTCAAGCTGTATATCAACAGGGTAAACAGGAAGGTTATAGAGGAAAGTTAAAAATAATAAAACAAGGTAATAAATAATAAGGGGAAAAAAATTTAAATCTAAAATGAAGAATTTGATGGAGAAGATCAGTTCATTGTCACCTTTTTTTATAAGTGAAAGGTGAATTTCCTTTGTGTTGTACCAAGACCTAAAATCAGAGAACTTTATTTTTATTGAAGTCCTTAATACTCATTGGTGATATATGGAGCAGATGTTTCCCTGACCTCTACCTAATTGAACAGGAATGTCAGGGAGAGGAGAGTCATCAATCTCTTGATTGCTTAGAATAAGGTCCTGAGGATTTTCAACAAATGATTCTATTATATAGAGATTATGTGAGAAGATTATATAAAATTGGAAAAAAATATAGTAGCATCCCTGCCTTTTGCGGATCTGGATTTAGAGCCTATGGATTTTACTATTGAAGGCATGACAAAGAAGTTTTGCTTTTTTTAATCTCTAATCTATTGCAATGTTAAATCATATTATATTCTCACATTTATTGAAAGGTAATTCAGGATTCTGAGCTCATCTTAATTTCTAGCCACCTTGATTTGGGGGTCAAATGCTCATCCACAGTCCCTCTATTTCTTGCTCTGAGACAGAGTTGCAGTGCATAAGAGAGTGTTTCTGAGTGGGTCGCTGCCTTTTGCAATCATGTAACATAAATCCCATTAGCACAGAACATGTTGCACTGCATCAGGATGACCATCTGCTTGTCTACTTTGCCTATTAAACAGTGAGAAATTATGCTTCTATTGTTTCTTATATCCTGAGCAGCAAAGACTATCTTCAGTCCTGCTCTTCAGTACATTAACTAACCATCTCTTATTTGGGTGGTTGCAACCTCCTAAAGGTTATCTTGCCCTCCTTCACACCAAAGTGATCTTTATAACTAGCAAAAACATGGTGTCATTTTTTTTTTGCCCACATTTTTCTAATGGTTACCTACTGTGTAGGGGGAAAAAAAAAGAATAAAATCTTAAACCAAACTCATATAAACTTTATTAATAAAATCATATTATATTCCATTTTCTGCATTTCTTTCAACTATGTTATAGCAATGTGAGGCCTACACACCTAGTATCTCTCACAGTGTTGGGCATATACTAGTTGGATGAATAACAAAATAGGAGAAAAGTAAATCGATGACAACATAGAAACTGTAGAATATTTCAGAACTATAGCCCTCAAGGCAGTGTTCTTCAGCACTGTCAGAAATTCACCCACATTCACATTACTTGTTAAAATCAAGTTTCTAGGTCTTAGCCCATAATCAGGCCCAGAATCAAAGTATCTGTGATGTGCCATGATATTGCCAAGATATAACCATAATAAATATCATACTCTCTGGTGATGTTTATGTTTGCTTTAGTTTGAGAACCACAGCCTTAGGCTATGGGATGAGTATTCAGTGTGAGGGGAAGAGTGCAGGAGTGGAAGTCTATAATAATGTTGAACTTCAGTAGGACCTGAAGGCTCTGCATGTACTATTCTGAAGGCTAGTAATACACATAAAAGTGCTCTATGAAACTTTTGTAATAGTTACATATGACCTAAGTAC
>NW_011888798.1:3621592-3623568 GCF_000151845.1 Pteropus vampyrus | reverse complement strand
GACCTGAAGGCTCTGCATGTACTATTCTGAAGGCTAGTAATACACATAAAAGTGCTCTATGAAACTTTTGTAATAGTTACATATGACCTAAGTACCGAATGGTCTTGTAAAATTTAATTTTCTACTATAGGTTGTGGTAAAAAAAAAAAAAAAAAAAAAAAAAAGTTTGAAATCCCTTGCTTTACCAAAATAAAAAAAAAATGTAAAATGATATAATTTTAACATGTATAGGTATTTATGCCTAGTGTTAAAAAATATGAGCACAAGAAAATTCAAATGAGTCAGTACACGGTTGCATTTCTTTGCACTAACTCAACAGCCAGGGGAGGTGTGTATTCTTACCATGCTGATTCACGTGAAGCTTCTGACCAGGGTCATGTTCCATTAAATTAGAGTTCTTGGTGTGCATTACTTAACCATTTGCTAAATCTTCAGGCTTCGACAACTAAATATATTGATGAAAGGTAGAGTGTGACTGACTCATCCTTGTTTTTCTAGGAGTTTCCCTTTGTTAGCACTGAAACTTGTCCTGACAACCCCCTTGGTTCTAGGCAAACAGGGACGGTTGGTCACCTTATGTTTCCTGCAATAAATTTTATTAGCTATTTATCTTTCATTCAAATTTTTACTTAGAATTCCAACGTAAATGAGTTGCATGTAAATCTGATTTGCTCTAAATGAGAGATGCTAAAGCTTTCCCCAGTCATTCCAAATCCATCATCTCTAGCTCCTATCCAAGGACTTCATGAGGCCCTGTATTTAGAACATAGATAGCATCCTGCCTTATCTCCATTTTGGTTAGGTTTCATTGAGTATGATAATTTATCTGATCCTCAATTTCCTCGTTGGAATATGGAAAAAATATTTTTCTGCTAAGCTGTTTGTGGTATTTAAATTTACCTTGCTTGAGGCCAATTTGATTCCCAGACTTCTTATACAAGACAGTAAAATTGCTTTAGTGCTTTTCTATGGAAATGAATTGTAAAAGACAATCAAACCTGCTAATTCATCTGCCTTGCACAGATAGATTTATACAGTAGTGTTTAGAGACTGAAATTTAAGTAACAAACATAATGGAAATAAAATTTTCAAAGAGTTTTATTAGATGCCTGTATTTTAATGTGTGGATGCTGAGTCGCCACCGATAGAAAGATCAAGGCTCTGTGTAAGGATTATGCAGCTATGGAAATCAAAAGTTATCAGACAAGCTTCACCTATAAGTTTGAGCATTTGTAGTTTTGGTGTTGATATGTGTGTTTGTTACTCATCAGAGCTGGGGTCCCATAGGGAAAATGGTCATTTCACTTCCACTATTTTTTTAAAAATGCAGATATTTAGATATTACAAACTTATACTTTGAAATGTCATTGGAAGTAAAGATGAGCAATAAGTTTAACTGCAAGAAAAATTCCAAAACGATTCTTAGTGAGCACGTTTAAAATGTTTAAAAATTTAATTGAAATGGTCATAATTCCAGAGTATATATATTTATCTTTTCATAGATAAATGTCACTTTATTAGTCTCAATATTATATATATTTCACATCAAATTTAAGTTCTCTCCAAATTCTTTTCATGCAACTATTTATTTTAGACTAAGATGAATTTAAATGACCTTCCCAGAAGTCTGTAATCCAGACATGAGGTTTGTTTTGACTCTCAAGGTAGAATGTGAGAATGGTGAGAAAAATATTCACCATGAGATTAGCAACCATTTTAATCACCCTCCTCTCAGAAACATCTGGCTGAAGCCCAGACACTTTAGTCCTACATTTAAAATGGGAATTGATTCCTGGAAAGCAACCAATTGCATCTATAATAAAATCCAGTGCTTTGCGAATGAATTCAATTAGTGTTCCCAACTGAATACAAGGAGAAAAGATAAACCTGTTGTTTTGTATGTGGCTTCACAATCTCATAGAATTTTGCCCATTGCAATAAAATGGTTTAATAGCTTTTCCAATTAAATAAATTGT
>NW_011888798.1:3607111-3621542 GCF_000151845.1 Pteropus vampyrus | reverse complement strand
ATACTTTGAAATGTCATTGGAAGTAAAGATGAGCAATAAGTTTAACTGCAAGAAAAATTCCAAAACGATTCTTAGTGAGCACGTTTAAAATGTTTAAAAATTTAATTGAAATGGTCATAATTCTAGAGTATATATATTTATCTTTTCATAGATAAATGTCACTTTATTAGTCTCAATATTATATATATTTCACATCAAATTTAAGTTCTCTCCAAATTCTTTTCATGCAACTATTTATTTTAGACTAAGATGAATTTAAATGACCTTCCCAGAAGTCTGTAATCCAGACATGAGGTTTGTTTTGACTCTCAAGGTAGAATGTGAGAATGGTGAGAAAAATATTCACCATGAGATTAGCAACCATTTTAATCACCCTCCTCTCAGAAACATCTGGCTGAAGCCCAGACACTTTAGTCCTACATTTAAAATGGGAATTGATTCCTGGAAAGCAACCAATTGCATCTATAATAAAATCCAGTGCTTTGCGAATGAATTCAATTAGTGTTCCCAACTGAATACAAGGAGAAAAGATAAACCTGTTGTTTTGTATGTGGCTTCACAATCTCATAGAATTTTGCCCATTGCAATAAAATGGTTTAATAGCTTTTCCAATTAAATAAATTGTAAGCTGCAGCAACGTGTTGAAACTTTAAAACTGTTCCTAGAAATATCATTTTGAGCCAAATTCATTTCACTTATGGTTCTTCCAGTTTGTGTTGCCCTTCTTGCAATTCATGAATGACTGCATATCATCTTTCAGCTCTATTCTCAATGTTGTGTCTGAAAATGATTTTCTATAGTTCTTCTGTATTCCACCAGGATTCTGGAGAAAGAACAGTTAATCTGTGTCAATTTGCAGATAGTCACCTGTGTTGCTTTTCTCTCTGTTTTTTCTCTGCTAATAGTTGCTTGGACAGTGAGTCCTATGGTAATGAGATTTTCCTAGACAATCTGACTTGCTGGCGAGTCCCAACGGCGGGGACAGGGAGAATTACAATATTTTGGGCCTTCAATGTAGGGCACCTTGATGAATTTCAAAAGGTGATCTTATAAAAGCAAAAGCATAATTTAGAATTATCTGCCCTCCCCTTTAAATATGCCAATATCTTCTTTAAAAAATTAAATCTAAGCTTAGAAATGAGAATAGCAGGCCATTTCCTTGAAAAAGAGTAAGGATCTGTACAGGGTGAGTAAATTACCATGGCGATAGGGGTGTACTAAAGAGAATATAACAGTGTTAGGAGAGAAAGCAAACATGTAGACAGGGTGATGAATGAGTAGCTTATACAGTGAATCACATTTGCCTTTTGACACTGACCAAAATTCATTCTTCAAATAGTTCAAGTTTTATTCACCTCTTCCTCTTATTCCCATCGGTCTCCCTTATCCCTCCTGTACAACTCCCCTCTCTCCTTCCGGACATATATACCTGAACACAATGGAGTTACAGGATAACTTGAGATCAAGCAACAACAAATAGAATGAAAGTCTTAAAAATAACATAAGAGCTATTTTTTATTAGAAAAAATATTTTACACATAATTTTTACAACTGTTCTTTCAATTATTTCTAACAATATTCAAGAGAACATTATACTCTTTTGAAAGTTTAAAAAAAAGATGTGATCTACAGTTTTTTCTACAGTATCTTACTTCATACACAAGTTGTTCATTATGTGTTTGTTTTATTCTGTATAGTACTGCCTTTTCATTCATAGGACCTTCAAAGTTTGACCTTCAAAAACACTAGCCCAAGACAAATTGGCACAACAGGAAGTGATAGTTACTCTGTGTGACTTATGAGGAAAAATATACGTTATTTCTTTCTAACCTGCTGAAGCACATTTGACTTGACTCCCATGTCGATTTTCATGTGACAAGATAGACGGTAAGGGAAGCACAGTTTTATAGATTTGCACATTTATTCCCACTTTCAAGGCATGAATGAAGAAATTTTTCCTGGTTGATGACTTAAAGTGTCCTGTCACTCTGTTCTTAAGTATATAAGTATTCAGAAATCAGGATGCTGTAATATGCCATTACAATAACCCATTAACTCATTGGGTTGGGCAGTACTTTGATGCGTTAAAAGAAAATAATTCTAATTCAACTGCCACTAATTGTTACATCCACCACTGAAGCAAGGCACAGTGACACGGGGGGTTAATTTTAAAAACTACCTTCAAATTCAAGAGGAGACATGTTCTTATAATAGGAAGAATGGATTTGTCAGCTTTCTTTGACACGTTCTTTACCCATTATAGCCAAGGCATGTGCTAACAAGCACGGCACTGTGAGAACTCTGGGACTAGGTAAGAATTTTCCTTTTATGAAGACACATATCTTATGTCCTGATACTTTGTGTGATATGATTTTTTGGTTATCAGGAAAACTGACAGCCTAAAGAAGGGAGTAGAGGTTTGGTTTTTCTTAATTATTTTTTTACAAATCCTCACCTTATTTAGGCTGAGAAAATTGAAATTGCTTTTAAGAAGCCTGTAGATTATGATTCAGGGCATTTTGAAATACACAACCAAACCTCCCGAACATCAGAGTATGGTTTTGTATCTGAAAAGAAACATCCCCCAAATCTATATTTCTTGGGTAAAGGATACTGCATAACAGTGGATTTCATTCTTCACTATGTCTAACTTTATTATCTGGGGGTAGATTTTTGCAGCAATATCATATGACATAGTTTGGGGATCATATGATTAACTTAGCTATTTTGTTTATTAACCACAGACTGCAGCTATAAATCTTACTGGCCATCTTTCTATACACTGTTGGTGAAAAAGAAAGAGAAAGGAAAGGAGATGACTGGATACGTAAAAATCTATCACAATTCCAAAATCATCTCTACATCAGCAATCTCAAACTGGAATTAATCCAACACATTTTATTTACACTCTCATTATGAATAAGAGACTTTAGTAAGGTTTATGGAGGAATCAAACAATTAATTAGACACAGTGCCTGCCATCATAAAGGCGACAAAATTTTACAAAACAATAAATATTCACCTCTACACACACAAGCACAGCCACATGCCAGTATAAAAATAAAAAGACGAAGTCCACTAAAGATGCAAACATAATATCATAAAGCTGTGGAAAAACAGAAAAGTACATAGCTGAGGAAATATAACTAGAACATAAATTTTTAGCAGATATTAATCAGTCATATTATTTTTAAAAACTTTTTAGATTTTATAATAAATTTAAATTAGAGAATAGTGTCAAAATAATACAGAGATTCCCTGTATACCCAGCTCTCCCTAATGTCACTATATTTTATAACAATGGTACATTTGTCAAAACTAAGAAATTGACCTGGGCACCTTACTATTAGCTAAACAAAACACTTTATTGGAATATCACAAGTTTCCACTAATATCTTTTTTTCTGTTCTAGGATTCAATTCAGAATAAATCATTGTATTTAGGATATAAATAATTATGACTCATGACTTCCATCCTCAATTATAATCTTTGATAGAGGTTGTGTGTTAAGATAAAGTTTGGTTCTGGACTCTGAAATGCCTGGTCTCAAATTCTCGTTTTGACAATTATCTCACTACTGTCCTTAGTGTGCTCATTTGTAAAACAGGAATAATAAAAATAGTAACTTCTGGGTTGTTGTTCAAAGTGAGGAAATGTATTTAAAGTGCTGATCTGGTGTCCGACTCTAACATTTAATGACTACTAGCAAATATTATGTTTTATTATATTGATTCACTTTAAAAAATAGAAGTGTGAAAGTGAAGATGTCAGAGATTTAAAAATGTCTAATGTGATATAAGAATGTCATATTATGGCAGTGCATTTTAAATTTCCAATTAACATTACATGTACTAAAAACTGGAGTTCAGAATAGACGGAAAGTTTTAGAGGGCCCCTGCTTTAAGTTGGATAGTAACAAATGAATATGATTTAGATAGACAGGAAAAAGTGTAAGATATTTTAGGCACCCATTTAAGAGCCCGAAACAAATCTGAAGTAAGGAAAACACATGGGTTTAGCAATAACAGTAGATTTATGACTATGAGTAGTTAAAGGAAAGGCTGGAGAATGAAACTGGTACCAGTCTTGATGAGCCTTGAATGTCAGGGTAAGAGGCTTAGACTTGATTCTATAAGCAACAGGTTGCCACTGAAGACTTGGTTCCACAAAACATGATTCAAAAGGTGAACAGAATTCGTCATGGCATGGATCCTTTTGGAAACATATTAACTCTCGTTAATGGCTCATTAAGGAGATATGTGAAATACTCCCCCATTTTTAACTTGTATAACAAAATTCCTGGACATGTACACAGGTACTGAATTTATACTCAAGTACTTCTAGAATGAGTTATTTTTGAAGATTTTTAAATTAATTTTAGCTCGTGCAATAATCACATGAAACATTTCTGAATCAATTTTCATTTGGAAAATATCTACTTGAACTTGACTATTTGCAGATAAGAGGTTGAAAGTGCTCAACTACTTATTGAAAATATTAGATAATTTTGGTCTGTATTCTTGTAGGTTATAATGAAAAATGTTTGTTAAGATTTTTATTGGTATTGTGTCAGTCATGTTTTTCATATTTATTGTTTTAGGTACAACAGGTATTATTCTACTTACTCCAAGATTTATTTGTGAATATGCCCCAGAGATCTGCAGCATAAAATGGTGGAAGAAATTATAAGAGATTTTCTCTGGACGTGGTGTCAAAAGGCTATTGTCCTGGATGTACAAGTTCTGAATTATCACCCATGTGACTTGGACCAGTCTCAGATTCTTTGGGTTTTATTTTCTTCACCTATCAACTAGAACAATAATGTAGAACAGCAGCCTATAAAAGCTAATATAAGGGTAAAAGTAATGTTAAAATGTAGGAGTACTTTGTAAAATGCAAAAGTTATACAAAGATCAGTCATTATTTTACGATATTCTCTAAATATCTCAATAAGCTAGATTTTTTCCTGTTTGGGATCAAGAAACTTGAATAATTCAAATCTATATTTCATTATATCAAACTCCTTTAACTTTATTTCTCACCAATTTGTCATTTATGTTATAAAAAGAGTCAATGAAATACTATGAATATCACCCTGAATACTCTGTTTCTCTATCTCCATTTTTAAATAAAGGTTCCATGCAGGTGTAAAATAACAAAAAGGACAAAATGCTGAGAAAAGATGTGAAATTAAAAGATTGTTTTATTCAAAAAAATTGATCATTTACATTTCTTCCCATTGAACTGACTAAAATGTCTTTCTTTTTACCATCAGGTTCAAAACATATTCTTCTGTCATTTCTCATAAATATTCCCTAATGATGTTCTAAAATGAGAGAAAAAATTACAAATGAGGTAGTGTGTCTGACCTAGGAAGAGAATCGAAGAGCTCTTTAACAAAATCTACTTCTAAAGAAATAGATCCCAGAGTCAGGCAGTTGTCCCCAATTCCCAGAAGTTCAAACCCAGTGATTAGCAAGCCATGCCAGAGGTGATGAAGAGATTTGTAGACTTCTTGGTTCTGGTGAAATTTTTTCAAATGAGTAAATGATTAAAATGGCTCAATGAAAATCACATGCAAAAGGATAAAATATAATGACTATCTGATCTGTTAAAAGGAAAAAGCTTTTAAACTAATCGATCTTTTCCACAACAATTTATGTCATAGCCTTTTAAGATGATCCCATCTTAAATGGAGAAGTGACAAAGAAATATATATCTAATATACTTGTTCAATGAATAGATTTTCAGTACCCTAAGAAAATGCATTTGAGAGCTTTCATTGTTAAAGGAGACTGCACATTAGATTCTTGTAGATAATCTTACGTTTAGTTTTACCCTTGTTATCACTAAGGGTTAGAAGGTAGGAAATTAAGACCAAGATATTTTTTCTTCAAGGCTTGATGGGCAATTGTGCAGCAATCATTTAACCTCTATGTGCTTCATTGCTGGCATCCCTCAAAGGAGTACACTAATGTATGTCACACTAATGCTTGCCATCAATCTACTTCATGGACACATTACAAGGGTTAACTAATAAGACTGATAAGCACTTTGAAAATTCAAAGTACAAAGTAGAAGTGCTAAGTAAGCTAAATAAAAAGAAAAGACCCAGCTGATGGTCAACCGATTTGAATTTTCAATGATTATGGATTTCGTGAGTAATTTCTTCTACTTTTGCAATAAAGTAAAGCCATTTTGGTATATTTTAAAAACTAATTTTGAAGATATAAGAAATGAACATTGTGTGCATCATTTCTAATGTGAAAATGTTTTATATTACTCAGATGTTTTAGTTTTCAAGATATATTACTGTTGTGCATTTGTGTCTCACTTTTTACATAGGAATTATAAAGTTCTTTTATATTTTTTCACTCTGATAAGATCTTATGATAGAATATGTGACAATAACAGAAGAATAAAATACAGTTGACCAGCATGGGTTGGAACAATGCCAATCCCTGTACAGTAAAAAATCTACCTATAACTTTTGACTCCTCCAAAATCAAATTGCTAATCACCTATTGTTGACTTATTGATAATATAAACAATCATTAACACATATTTACATGTGTGTTATATGTATTATGTGCTGTATCCTCACAATGGAGTAAACTAGAGAAAAGAAAATGATATTAATAATAAGGAAGAAAAATATATTTACAGTACTGTACTGTATTTATTGATACCACTAGTTTACGTCCTCTGTTTATAAGATAAATCTTCTGTCAGGACCTATATCAATATACAAAACATTCTAGATATTATATGTATTACTAACATTTGACAACAAAAATGAAAAAATAATGTGAAAAAGAAATTCATATTTATTTACGGATACAACAATTTATGTGTTAATGACAAAGAAGGAGCAATATGATTGCTATATGGTAGCTTAGTATAAATAATATGATTGCTTCACGATAGCCTGGCCTATACGCTAATGAATGAATTATTATAAACTTTTATGACAAAGGTATCACAGCCATATTCATAATACAGTATCATGAACTGTTACATTAAAAAAAATACCTGTAATGATAGGCTAATATGTAATTTCTCCAATTACAAGCAAGAGAGAGAGAGAAAGAGAGAAATGCATACTGTATGATGGTATAATTCTTTAAAAGCAAAGATATAAAACAGTAAGATAGATAACACATTATTAATTTTTTATTAGATATCACTCACCTTATGTATGTAAGTCTAAACTATCTACTTCAATACAAGTCTTGCACACAATGTTCTACACAATGAATACTTAGATGATGATGACACAAGAAGGTCGCATACAGTTCCTGCCATACAGTTATTAGATTTTCACGTGAAGACACTCACACACATACAAAACATATAAGTTTGTTAACTGTACGGCATGATGATGATTTACTACTCATCAAGTGCAAGCAGATCATCATAAAGGCCTTCATCTTCATCTTCACATTGAGTAGGCTGAGGAGGAGGAAGAGGAAGAGGAAGAGAGGGCTTGGTCTTGCTATCTCAGTGGTGGCAGAGATGTAGAGGAGGTGAAAGAAGGGGAGAGAGTGGAAGGCTCACTCTGTGTAATGTAATGAAAAGACATTGTGAATACATCTGTCTGACTTGCTTTTTCATTTCTCTAAAAATGTTTCTACATAGTATATATTTTTCCATCATTTGCTTTAGTTTCAGTACCATATTATAGAAGAATCTATGTTGTAAAGGAAGTCAAAATCATTCTTAAATAATTGGAACTCTTCTGCCAGATTGTCTAATATAAAATTTGTTTATTCTGTCTCTACTCTTCTATGACTTCTTTCTCATCGTCAGACACTGGTTGAGAAGTATTCATTTCTATCAAGTCTTCTGTTAATTCTTCTGGTGTGGTGTCTGTTAGCTCTTAAATTTCTCCAAGATCCATATCTTGAATCCTTTCACTGCCACCTTTTATGCCATATCCACAATCTTTTTCATGATTTCCTTAATCGCCTCTGTCATAAATTCTGTAAAGTCATGTACAACATTTGGACACAGTTTTCTCCAGCAGGAATTTTTTGTTTCAGGCTTGATGACTTTCATGGCTTTGTCTATAACTATGATAGTATCTTTAATGGTGTAATCCTCCCAGACTTCCATGATGTTCTGTCAGGGTTCTCTTCCATAGCATTAATAATCTTTTCTACAGAGTACTATGTGTAATGAATCTTAAAAATCCTTATAACCCTCTGATCTACATGCTGAATTAGAGTTGATGTGTTTGGGGGCAAGTAGACCACTTTCATGCCTTTGACACTGAACTCATGGGGTTCTAGGTGGCCAGGGGCATTGAACAATATCAAGAGAATTTTAAAAGGCTGTTCCTTACCAGTAAAGTACTTCCTGACTTTAGGAACAAAGCATTGATGGAAAAGCAATGCAGAAAATGGTTCTCGTTGACCAGGCCTTCTTGTTGTTCAACCAAACACTGGAAGGTGGTGTATATCTCTCCCTTCAAGGCTCGGGGGTTAGCAGCTTGATAGATAAAGGCAGTCTTGATGGTAAATCTGACTGCATTTGCACAAAACAGTAGAGTTAGCCTATCCCTTCCTGCTTTTGTGGTTTTTTTTTTTTTCCATAATAGGCACTTTTGTATGCATTAAAAATCTGTCCAGGCAGTTATCCTTTCTCCTCAGTGATTTTCTTAATTGTATCTGGGAACCCACCTGTTGTCTCTTGGTCAGCAGTAGCTGCTTTTCCAGTTAACATTTTTTTAAGCCAAACTTCTTTCTAAAATTATCAAACCAATCTTTTCTGGCATTAAATTCTTCAGCTTTAGAGTCTTCACCTTCTTTTCACTTTAAGTTATTATGTAATGGCTTTGCTTTTTCCTGAATTGCATTAGAGTCTATATGCTATTCTGATACATACCAAGCAATTCAACTTTTTCTTTTAATGTTATGACTTTGCTTCTTGGGAGTACTTCCAGCATCACTAGTGGCACTTCATATGAATCCCATGGAGTTATCCAAGGTTAATGCTTTTGCACTAAACATGATAAAAATATACAAGAACTGTTTAGAGCACTTTTTACTGTAATATGCAATTTACTGAAAGGAGGAACTACTCATGGGTAGACGAGTAGTGTCACATGGTGTTTTAAGCTGATACTTTTGAAACACTTGCACTCA
Source organism: Pteropus vampyrus (assembly GCF_000151845.1). Classification (NCBI taxonomy): domain Eukaryota; kingdom Metazoa; phylum Chordata; class Mammalia; order Chiroptera; family Pteropodidae; genus Pteropus; species Pteropus vampyrus. Next base: position 3,612,396 of record NW_011888798.1, on the reverse strand, counting down.
CTGCAATAGCAACAGAAAGTGGCTACAAAATTATTACAATAGTACAGTATGTACTACAGTCAATTTTATGCAGTTATGATTTAAGACTACATTTTTATGTTTGCTTACCTTTCTTTCAACTGCAAATGGTACCACGAATATGTATGCTTTATAAGTGTGTGTATGTTTTCATAAATGTTAACTTTTATAATAATTTGTGTATATTTATGGTAATAAATGATAAATAGGCTGTTTTCTCTATTTCTAGGCTATGCAGTTCTGCAAATTTTTTCAACTTGTTGAAAATATCTAAAAAGTGTTCCAATGTATTTATTGAAAAACATTATGTATAAGTGGACCTGTGAAGTTCAAATCCATGTTGTTCAAGGGTTAACTTGGTCATAAAACTAGGATGGCAAAAAACAAGTTTCCTTTGACTTCTGAAGAAATAAATCTCAACCTTCTAAAAGAAAGATGAACTCTGAGAGAGAGCAGTAATTTTTTTGGTTTAATATTCAGTTCTAGTCATACTTCCTTCAGTTGTCAGGAAGGAGACTAATTAGTGCCAGTGATGATGGGAGTTTTTGTGATGCCAACTTTGTCTTTTAAGAACTGGATTAAAGTCAAAATCATTTCCCACACTCTGCAAAATGAAATGCTTTGACTATGTCTTAGCAAAGTCACAGATGAAATCATTTTCATCTGACTTTGACCTTATAGTTATAACTAGAGGTGGACAATGAAATGCAAAATAGGGTAATTATCTCAGATAAAGCAAACCAATCAAACTTTGCTATGCGTATTAGTTTGCTCAGGCTACCGTAACAAAATACCATAGACTTGGTGGTTTAAACAACAGATATTTATTTTCTCATAGTTCTGGAGGCTAGAAGTCCATAATCAAAGTGCCAACAAATTCAGTTTCTGATGAGAGCTCTCTTTCTGATTTGTAGAGAGTTGCCTTCTTGCTGTGTCTGCACATAACCTTTCCTCTATGCTCATGTAGAGGGAGAGACAGAGCTCTGGTGTCTCTTTCTTTTCTTATAAGAACAGTAATTCTGTCTGACTAGAGACCCACTCTGGTGATTTCATTTAATCTTGAGTACCTCCATAAAGTCCCTGTCTCCAAAAATACTCATATGAAGTTTGGGGAGGACAAAATTCAATCCATAACATTAGATAATTGAGATCCAAACACTTTTACCTGACTATTCTAGATCTTTGTAGAATCATAATATCCCTGTATACTTTATAAGTATGTAAACTAGGCATAAAACTGAATTCTTTCTCTTGTATTAATTTCCTATACAACATTTTTTTTCTATTTAAATATCATCAATGTAGTTAAGAACAATATATTAAAATCAGACTATCTCCAATGGATGAGCAGTTGAGAAGAGATGGAAATGTCTCTTATCCCTCTTAGGATCAGTTGTAGCGCTAGTTAGACAAAACTGAGTAATATGACCTCATGGATGTCACTTTTCTCTCTTCAATAAGCAACTTGGTTTGCTTGAAATTCAACTAGAAAAAAAAATATTTTGGTCCATAATCCTCAGACCAAAACAAGACCTGATTTAATGTAGGAAGTACCTTCCTAGAAACATTGGTATTGAGTTAAATTATGTAAGATATAATGATACTATCCATTATTCACCTTCTCAGACTTAAACATTCTCATTTGAACCCAAAAGAAAGAGTACACCCATTCCCATTCCCAACCTGATACTAGTAGTATCTATAAGTTGGTCTTGGAAATTGTCTGATTTACCTAATAGTTTACACTCTTGTATTCTTTTTGTCTAAAATTGTACACACACATACAAACACACACACACACACACACACACACACACACATGCGCGCATTATTATATTAGTACTTAATAATATTCCTTTAATTATCTTAATAAAGAAAAGGGACCAGAGTTAGCATAAAGGGAAGATCAAATGCCAATTCTTCCCAGAGTATGAAATAGATTAGATAATTATTTGGATGGAGAAAATAGTGGAATATTCCCCAATACAGAGCTCCCAGTAGCATATAACCCTAGGAAACTACACTCACATTGGTGACCTCTTTCAGAAAATAATAATCTGTCACTTTTATTTAATACCAAAATCTGAATTATTTCTATTTAGCTATTTTGTTATTATTTAATTTGTAAATATATCCTGGTTACATAGTTGAAAAAAACTTCAATAGAGGAAGTTCATACTTAGTTTTATATCTGTACAAATAGCAGACTGTAGTCTTTCAACATTTAAAACATTTATGTATATGTCAAATATCACCAGCTTTGCCCTGTTTTGACAGTTTTTCTAAATATAAGTGTAGTTATTTATCCCTTGTTTGAATGAAAACTTCATTACACTCCTCTCAAAGGAGAAGAATTAGGAAAGTTTATTTGTTAAGGCTCTAGGTCTCTATTTTTGCAGAGTCTAGTTTTCAATTGCCTATCATTAGGACTCCAAATAAATGTTCCACTGAGACTTTTTTCACAAAGGCTGTTATGAGGGAAGGACACAAATAGAGCTTTTTGGTAAGGTGAGAAAAGTTTGGAAGACAGAGCAGCTATAGAAGAGGAGGGAAATAAGGATCTTGAATATTAGTCCTTCCTAATCTGTCAGTGTAGTTGGTTGAACTATAACCTCCCAAAAGATGTTCATGCCCCAGAACTTATGAATATGACCTTTTGGCAAAAGTCTTTGAAGACGTAATTAAGTTAAGGATCTTGAGATAGGGTCATCCTTGATTAGAGTTAACACCATATCCAATGGCAAGTGACTTTATAAGAAGATGAGGAAACACAGAGAAGGTCATGTGAATGTGTAGGCAGAAATTGTATTTGTGGAACCACGAGCCAGAGAATGCCTGGAACCACCAGAACCAAGAAGAGGCAATGGGTAATTTCCCCTTAGAACCTTCAGAAAGAGTGCAGCCCAGCTAAAACTTAGATTTCGGATTTATAGCCTTCAAAACTATGGGACAATAAATTTCTGTTGTTTTAAGCCACCAGGTGAATGGCAATTTATTGCAGCAGCCTTAGGAAATAAATAGTAATCTAAGTATTTGATTTGATAATAAAGATCTTGGATAGAAGTTGTGCGTGAAAGAGTCAAAAGGAGAACTGCACCAAAAGACAGTTTAGATCAGAGTCTTCTTGGTCAATTAACTACACAGATGTTATACGTGTGGGAACTCTGGCTTCCACCAAGTGGCCTCCATGAGAAACCCCTAAAGGGGGCATGCATGTGTTCCATATTTTAAGCTTTGCTTTGTTGCTCTCAATCACCAGTGTATGGATGTTTTAGTAGAAGTGTGGGCCCAAAATGTCCTCTCTGAAATGACAACATAATAAACCAGCTTCCCAGAGCTCCTTCAGTACTTACTAGAGAAAGAAAAAACAAACAAATGACAACAACGACAACAACAACAACAACAACAACAATAACAAAAGCTAAAGACAGTCTAAGAGATAAAAGTTAAAAGAATACATATAGGAAAGAAATATATAATATAAATAGCTACCAAGAAACTCAACTTAGCAGGGGAAGTATTGTACAAGCGTGAAAAGTATTGATCCTTTTAGGTTTTGTAATAAGACTGATGGACTTGAACTTGGCTATACGAGATCAGGAGTGGCGGTTAGTAGAAATATCTTCAGATTAATTGAAACATCATTTTGAGGTCAGTGGCAGTGGTATATTCTCATCATCTAGACTGTTAGCTCACTTGTTCCTGCATCCTATGATTCTGCTTTAACACAATAGTGGAGAGGAATAATCTCAAGGGTAATCTGTTAAGGAAGTCTGATTATTAGAGACTTTTGGACAAAATACATGCTAAATTTATATTGACTAACTCAAAAAAAAATATTTTTTGTGAGCTCCTTCTTTAGGTCCTGGAAACACATTAAGGCATAACACACATACAGTAGGTTCCCTCATAAAGCTGTCTCTACATCTTTACTTCTAAAAAGTAAACTTCTGTATAAAATACTGAAGTTAAATCTATTTGTGACCTATGAGTTTGCACTTTGTTTGGTCCCAGATAGCTGCTCTTTTGGAATCTACTATTCATTTCATGTCTCCTGTATGCTTTCAGAAGTTATAAGAAAGTCAATAGCCTTTTTTTTTCCAGAAATTATCTGAAAGTCTATGAAAGGATCTTGTTGTGATTTAACTGTAGTCTCAAGCACTGTCCCGGGAATGTAAGAAAAAGAGACTTCTTTGCCCCCCATATTGACTTAACCCAACTAATAATACTTTCCACTTGTTTATAACATTTTAATGTTCTTTAAGAAGTTTTCACACTTGCTTCATTTCATCCTTACAAAGGGTTAAATTTCAAGGCCAAATTGTTCTCTATATTGCCAACTGGCTCCCTAAATTTCTGGCTTTGGCTTCCCAGTGTGCCGCTAAATATTAAACAGGAAAATTAAACAGGAACTTTCTGAGACCACATTTCTGTCCCAGCCAATGGCAACTGACATACTCCTACAATTTATTCTTCTTACATATGATCAAAGAAACACCGTGTGTCATCAAGAAAGTTCTGACTTGTACTTAGTATGTCAGAGAATCTGTCTGATTAAGAAACACAGTAAATGTATAATATGACCTTGGAAATGATTCTGCAGTGAGGAACACAGCTTATCAATTTTCCTTTTTTTACTCTCTCCTTTCTAAGAAAAGTGGTATCCTGGACCTTCACTTGCCATTAGGGTGAATAAAGGCAGGCCTCATGTATCACATTTTCAGGAAACAGGTTGCCGTAACATCTTGCAACATGCTTGGATGTCTTGGATATCAGAAGACCAACCAGAAGGTCAGAAACTAAAAATTGTTTTGCAGAATAATTTGAGTGAGTGTCTTAAGGTTATAAAGGTAAAATGCTATCAATTTTTTTTTTTATATATTTCAACCTTTAGAAGTGAAACTATAATGGAAATGAAAGTAGAGACAGCAGTTAAAGTATGATTTACTCTTTGCCTTAGTATATTTTAGAGAGTTCTTTGAAAATCTTAAAACTGACAAACATTTAATAATGTCTCAAATAAAATAAAACTTTTTCAAAGTTTTCTCTGTTCTCAAAATTAGTGATATACATGAAAATAAAATAGCATTTTTCACAAAGTTAATTATTCTGTCAAAAAATTAAAGTATTATTAATTTGATTTGTTGGTAGAAATTTATAAGATTCAAAGTAGATAATATACATTCAAGGTCAAGACACAAATTAGAGAAAAGATTTAGTAGTTTCAATACATAAATGGCATAAAAATAACTTTAAAAATGGAATAT
>NW_011888798.1:3601759-3607061 GCF_000151845.1 Pteropus vampyrus | reverse complement strand
TACAACAATATTTTTCAGTCATACCGTACTATACCATACCATACCATACTATATGAATGCAGCAAAATAGATCTAATATCAAATCTACATGCTCTCTCTATATTGAATACTTACTATGTAAACTCTCCAAGATGTAATTCCATTTAGAATCAAGAAATATGGCAAAGTATGGGAAAACTAGATCTCTCTTCCAACTTTTGATGAGAGTGAAAATAATGATTTGGAATAGAAATTAATAATAAATATGAAATTTTAAAAATGTCCATACCCTGACACCCAAAAATTATGCTTTCAAGTAGCTAAACCTGATATAATCGAAAATATAATTAGGAACTGAAAGCATCTAAATATCCAACAACAGAAAATGATTTATCACTTTGTAGTATATATCATATTAATTTATGATATAATTGCACATAATGGAATATTATAGAGTATAAAAAAAGTTTCCAAAAATTCTAATAACATTATCAAATGCTTATAACAATATTTACACAAATATAAGAAAATAAAATTACATAAACAATATAAGCTCAAATATAATATTTTATGAATTTATATTTTTAATGATAGAATTATGAAACACTTGAAAACTACTGTGTGTGATTTTATTATTAACATTTTCCAATAACTTAATTTGTCAAATACTGTAAAATCATCTGGAAAAAAAATGTGCTTTCATGTAAAGAAATCTTTGGAGAGTAAAGTTTAGGAGTAGTGGAACAACGAGAGAGATGACTCATTTTAACATATATTAAGTAGACTTTCGAAATGTTGATTTAAATCTTTCAGAATTATACTCATCAAGGGGATTCTCTCAGAGAAAAAAAGCAAGTGGTTCATAGTGGTCTTCTATTTTATATCTCATGTATTTTTTAAATTGGCAAATATAGCAACATTTGTGATTGTGCCTGGGTCCTCCCTTACCAGAGTGACTATCTCTGAAAAATATTCTTGTTGTGAATATTCAGGAGCTAAATGCTTTCCACAGTGCAAGAAAGAACTGAGTTCACTGTTTTCTATGTGCAGTACATTCTCAAAAACTGTCATTTATGGTTTTGAGCAAGAAGCTCTCAGCATATAGAAAAATTTCTCTGATCTGATATTTCAAATAAATTATTTCACATTATTAAATGACTCACAAGAATACAAAAGACTCACTAAATTAAGCTAGTTAACATTTTCCTTATCAGCTAAGTCAGAAAATTTCAGGGTAAGGAAAGAATTAAGTGACTAGAAGAAGGTAAGAAGGTAGTATTTACAGAGGACGCAAGCTGAGCTCCTTAGGTGTGCTGGCGGAAGGACACCACAGCTTTTGATTTAGATTGTCTTACATCTTTTCCTTCTAAAGCGCTATGATAGGGCATGCTTAGCTCACCATGATGGAGAGCAGATTGGAGCAGTGCTCTTGCTGAAAATAGATTCCACATCCATACAAGGAAATTGAGGAAGATTTACAAGGAAAACCAGTAAGAGTTAGTAAAGAATCTTAGGGTTAGTAACAGTGAGAACTATTACAGACTCTGAACTCAAAGCCAATAAGAGTACTTACATGAAAATCAGAAAAAAACAGCTATAAGAGAGGGCCACCTGAAAGGAAATAGAAGCCATGGCCTTTGGTAGAAGGACACTGCCAAGTTCTCTGATCTGTCCAGGATGTATAATCTGATTTCACTTTCTTCCTTGCCCCTCATTGATAAATATAAGTTCAAAGGAGAACCTGTTGATGTAATCCACAAAAGTTAGCACAAAACAAGATGAAGAAGGAGTGGAAAGTAGATCTGAAAAAATGGAAGTTATTTGGCACATGGATATTTTTGGTGGTGACATCCTCTTCATTTAACCCTCACTCTCTTTACTCAGTATAGGTTACAGCTAAAGATATGAATAAAAATCAATCATTTTAACTGGAAAAGAGGGAATATGAGAGCCATAGGAGAGAGAGTAAAAGTAACTGGTATTTCATTTATTTCAAGAGTTCTGTAAGCAGGTTTGATCTCTACGGTTAGAAGTGAAAGAGCTAGAAACTGTGGGATCTTTTTTACAGAGATGTTGTAAAATTCTAGACACAAGAAGAGTACCTTCAAGGCACAGGTGACAAAGGATGACTAACAGTTGGAGACCATGGCCTTCGCAACATCTCTTCTTGGATCCCAGACAGTACATAGCCAACATGGATGCTGGGCGTTTCATGGTACACAGCCAGCAGTGGGGCTTCACTAGTAGTTTAGACAAGTGGAAGACAGAGCATGGAATGAAGAAAAAGGCAATACTTGATGACTGACTCTAACAAAACATACGATTATGTAGGAGCAGCAGCCAAACTGTGACTCCAAATCAAATGCATTAGAAGTATAGGGAAAGGAGTAGTTAAGAAGATATGTGCCTTTAGCCTAGTGGGATTATTGCCCTTGGTCTTGAGTATCCTGCTCTATCTATCTATACTACCTGCCAAGGTCTGGCCCAGGGCTGGGTACCCGCTTCAGCCAAAGAGGAGTTATGGAAAGTCTGTAAAATATTTCTTCAATACTTAAAAAGTGCAAAAGTTTGTTTACTAAAATATAACGTTTCTTCAATGTAACTGAGTTCCTAAATGGATGAAAACAAAATAATTAGTGAAATACTTCAATAAGATGTATTAAGACAATTTATAGAGAACTCAAAAAATCAAATTAAAAAAATATATATATATACACACATATATATATGCCTAATATTTACCTACAGTGTGTAAAAATAGGTGGAAATTAAAGACCAAGAAATACTTTTGGAGAGATAAATTTGTTGTAGTGTTGTGGATCCCTTCACCATTTCCCCGAAGTGAAGTGAGAGAAATTAAAATGTGATGACTCATAAAGCTTGGTGCCTATTTCCTGGTGTTTGCACAGCACAGAATCTTGTTTCTATAGGGTCTTGAGAAACTTAAACATAAAATAAAGAGACTACGGAGATAATAACTTGAGATAATATTTAAGAATGAGAGAGAGAGAGAGATTGACCTGTTTTCCTCCCAAAATTCATATGTTGAATTCTAACCAACAGTTCCTCAGAATGTGATTATATTTAGAGATAGAGTCTGTAAAGAGAGAATTAAAGCTAAATGAAGTTACTAAGATAGACCCTAATTCAGTATGTCCGGTATTCTTATAAGCAGAAGAGCTTGGGGAGATAAAAAAAAAAAAGAGAGAGAGAAAATTAAGACACCAACACAAAGAGGTAAACCATGAGAGGACACCAAGAGAAGAAGGCCATTTATAAGCCAAGGAAAGAAATCCCAGAAGAAACCAACACTGGTAACACATTAACCAGTCTCTAATGCTGTGAGAAAGTACATTTCTGTTTTTTAAGCCACCTAGTTTGTGGGACCTTGTTATGGCAGCCTTAACAAACTAATATTGGCTAAATTTCAACTTCATATATGAAAGAATGATATGCGGTTATTTCTCAAGGACCAATATAGGCCTCATGGAAGAGAGCAGACTTGCTCAGTAAACCAAACTGAAGGGTCTCTGTAATCCAATGAATGAGGTAGACTGAGAAGTGCCCAGGGCCTGAAGGATGAAATTAATACAGCTTGTCATGGGCCAATGCAGGATGAATATTCTCAGCAGAGGAATTCTGGAGAAGCAGAAACTATTCATATGAAAGAGTCAGCTTAGAAAATCCACAAATTTAGAGGAAGCCAATGCAAGATAACTTTAGTATTTGAAGTAAGACGTTTCTTGTCTCCTACTTTGCTTCTTTTTTCCAACACATACTCAAACACGATTTGCAAGTTAGTAGAGAGGAAGGGGAGAAAAATCTCATTTCTCCCTTTGATCTACCCTTGGACCTAAAAAGTAGTACCGAGAAAGAAGAGGGGAAAAAGCATTAGATTATTAATTTAGATAGAATATTTTACTGACTGAACCACTTGTGAAATTAAAAATGACCAAAAGTCTACTATTATGTAAAAGAGACTTGAAAAGTGAGATCTTATCTAGGGACAGAGAAATGGATGGAGAAATGTAATGCTTTCTACTGACCCTCTTTGGAGACTTGCGTTTGGATTATGTTAAGTGTCTGCATTGATAAAAGTTAATTCCCAACATAATGCATTGCTTTTAGCAAGAGCACGGAAATTCTTGAGAATTGAACTGACGGGAGCTATCAGGCCCTTCAAATATATTGTGCCGTTTAATCTTCTTGGAAGCTCTGCATTTTATAGTTGTATACAATCAAGATAACTTCTCATTTCCCTACAATTTGTAAATAAAAGAACTTGGGATTTTAACATACCATACTGTGGTATGTCTGCCACTAAAGCCCAGACGTGTTTAACTATGACTGAATTTATTCCCTTCTACCACTTAGTAGTTTCTCAATAAGCAGTTTAAAAAAAAGTTGTAAAATTCCTTCCAAATTAAGAAAATTTATCAAATAAAACTTTAACAATCACCAGCAATTTGATTATTTTAATTAGCTTAGATATTTGTATAAAGTACTTCTGTTTACTCAGCAATGTGCTACCTATTGTAGTTTATTTAAAGAATAAAACATAACCATTGTTTCTCAAAGGACTCAAAATTTAATGAGAAATTTTATAATATGAAAAATCTAAAGAACAGATTAGATAATCCCTCAAACACTTCTTTGAGACATATTCACATGCACTAAGGCAAAAAAAGTTTGCAACTGGTTTGGAAAGTGTAGAAAATTTATTGAAGCACCTGATAAAATAAAGAAGCTCCAGGTATTTGAAGATATTGAAAAATATATAAAGTATAATTAAAAAGTATATTAGACATTGTAAATATTTCAAATAAGCATTCATATTTGAAAGTAGAATATAGGTATTGTGCTTTTCAAAAGGTCATTTTCTGTTGCACTAATATACAATTTAGTGATAGAAAATATTTAATTTTATCTTTGATCTGTTTTTGCCTTATCTTTTAGTTTTTAAAGCTATTAGTTCATATACATGTCAAATATTACCACATATGTAAACATTTGCATTCTAATAATATCGAGGCTGAGAAAGCACTATGTATGCTGTTGTACATCGATGTAATAAATATGTATTTGTATCTTTCAAAACTGTATTTTCTAAATTGTGTTCTGAGAAAACAGTATAAGTGCTGATAGTGCTTATCAGGTTTTATGTACTAAAAATGCACTAAAAGATATTAGAGTCAATAATTTGGGAAAAACTAAATTAAACAAAGTTAAACTAGTGTATTTATTTATAAATAAATTTATTATTACAAAAGTTTAGAGTATTTAACATACAGATGTGGATTGCAAATTTCCAAGGGAATATTTT
>NW_011888798.1:3595398-3599249 GCF_000151845.1 Pteropus vampyrus | reverse complement strand
CAGATTAACTAACTCTTGCTTCAATTTGTATGCAAAATTTTCCAAACTCTGTTATGAATGATCTATGCAGTTATTGAGAGAAAAAGGACTTCCTATACCACAAACTCTATTTTCAAGGCAGTGGCACTTGAAGGCCTGAGCGCTGATTTACCACTCGTCCTTCCACCTTCACCCTCACTATACTAAGACTAGGTAAAAAAAAAAAGTTTATTCCATTATTTTACTATCATTTTTGGTGTCTCTCAGACCAAACATAAAGAATAATTTTTTTATAATACTAAATGTGTCTTTATCTTCAAATTAAGCTTCATTATACCAATCACTTTTGCTGCTTTCTAGAGAACATTTCCAGGTGAGCTGTCGTTGGATTTGCCATTTAAATCTAACGGTGCTAATGGTTCATCTAATAAGTTATCCATGGTTATCACTGACAAAAAAAAAAGACATCTTTTCAGGAATACTGAGAAGTATATTTTCCTATCTATGTCTTTGTTTCAAAGGGCCTTTATAATCTTTCAGAGAGATACTTATTGTCATATATATACTTTTCCTCCTATTGATACCTCACCAAAAGAAGGCCTATTCAGCAAGAGTCATCAAGCTAAAGCATTTACATAAGCATCCTGCATGATCTAAGTTCAGCAATCCAAGCTTTGTGTGAATGAAAAACAGAAAGAATGAACAAAATATTATATTTCAAATTTTAAAAAGCCATGGGACAATATGTTCCATGTCAGATTTTTAATCCTTTCCTTGCTCTCTTTATTAGTGCTATGGTTATTTGATTTTTCCTCTCTCCTTCTCTTTGTAATATTCAGTTGCTCCCTCTTGATTTTCTGTTACACCTTAACATGATGGCAAATCTGATGTTCTAGTCGTATGAGATAAAACAGCTCCTCACTCCTCAACAAATTCTATCTTCTTACTTAACCCTAAGTGGTCTTCTGGAAACTTTATGTGAGATAGCTACTACAAACAAAGAACATTTTGATTGTCTGAAGGTTTGATTTAGTGTTCTGAATAAATAATATATCCCTACTGTACAAAGGAAAAGCAGTTCTCCGTTCTTTTGCATTGTGAAAGAAAATTCTGAACACTCTAAATCCGGTCCCCAATTTTTTTGGCACCAGGGATCGGTGCTGGTATGAGAATCTAAAGCTAGATGATCTGAGGTGGAACTGAGGTGGTGGTGCTAGCACTCAGGAGTGGCTGCAAATACAGTGGAAGTTTTCCTCTCTTGCCTGCCACTCACCTTCTGCTGAGCAGCCGAGTTCCTAACAGGTCATGGACTGGTACCAGTCCGTGGCATGGGGTTTGGGGACCCCTGCTCAAAATAACAGACACTGAATTGTTTCTAGTTATTATGGACTAAATCTATAAAAATAACGAACATTCGATCATAAAAATGAGGTCTTAAAATTTAATATATGGGAGAGTGCGATTATTGATCTAAAAATTTACTGTGTCAGGCTGTGCTAGGCTGTGAAATACAAATTTAATTGTCACCCTCAAGGAACTCAGTTTTTTAGCTGAAAGACACATATGTAGATTGCTCATTTCTTGCTGGAAATAAATGCCACAACCAAAGAGGTAAATTTTGAAAATTTAATAAAGGGACTATTTAAAATGAAATGAGTAGAGGAGAGAAGTGGTAGGTGCTACCAATAAGAGGGACTATCTAATAGTGTATGCATGGATGAGTGGAGTAAAAAGTGGATCTGGAAGGGCAAAAGAAAAATGCCCAGGACATCAGACAATTACATAGTAAGTAAAATAGAATGTCCAAGAAATCTTGGAATCACAGAAGATTGGTGGGTGGGGACAGAAGGCAGGGATGAAAACGGATGGGAACAATCTCATTTCTTCCTTGTGTGAGAGTCCCTCCTATTGTCCATCACACTAGCGCTGGGGGAGTGGCTGCTAATACAGTTGTAATAACCTCACTTCTAGTTCAGGAGTAAAGAGGTCATATTGCTTAAGACCGTGACTTTGCTTTATATGAAGGTAATAAAAGAATGAGGTATTTGTATCTTTTAGAATTTATAGGTTAGTTATCTACTTTTTCCTCTCTAATAAACATACCTCAAGGAGTAAATGGAATAACTTCTCACAAAGATGTCATCTTATAAAGCCCCTGTTGTTTGCTTCTTTTGTCACCTAGAGGAGAATACTTTGTTGGACAATAAGTGAAAGCACGGGGAGTAATTTTACTTAAATAATTAGTAGTTCACCTCTGTGCTTCTATAATTCTAAAAGAATTACTTAAATAATTTGTTATTGACAATGTCTGTGCCTCCCTCAAATTCATATGTTGAAGTCCTAATTCCCAATGTGACTATATTTGGAGATGAGGGTCTTCATAAAATTAATGAAGTTCGGTGAGTTCATAGGGTTGGTCTTTTGCTGACAGCATTAGCATCCTTTTAAAAAGAGATACTAGAAAACATTTATCTCTCTCTCTCTCTCCCCTCCTCTCCCTTTTCTCTCTATCTCTCTCCCTTTCTTTCCCATACCTTTTCTTTTCGCTCTCTCTCAATCATGTGAGCATAAAGCGAGACAACAACCACATACAAGACAAGAAGGGAGCTCTCACCAGGAACCTAAGTGTCCAGTACTATGATCTTGGAGTTTTTAGCCTCCTAATTGTGAGAAAATAAACTTCCGTAGTTTAGGTCATCTAGTCTGTGGTATTTTGTTATTTCGTTATGGCAGTCTCAACTGATTAATACAGAACTAGAAAGCATCATCTCATATTCTCGATTTGCTTACTAAAAAGGAAAAGCTAAGGAAAAAGGAAACAAACAAACAAACGAACGAACTCTTACCTAGAATTTGAGTAAAACAAACAGGATTAGATGTGGGGGATTTTTTTTAGAGTAGTTGATGCTTTAACTGAGTTTCAAAGAATAAAAAAGAGTTTAGTTAAGCAAAGATAAAAAGAAAGTTGTTTTATAAACATCCTAGGATCATAGAAAGAAGACATAGAGGTAGAAAACGATATAGTGCAGAAATACAAAGACTTGGTAAAAGAAAAGGTTTGAAACAAAGAGAGATAGGAGATGAGGTAATTAGGGGCAGATCAGATGGCTAAAAATTGTTTGAAAAACTGCAATATATCTAATGAAAAATCTCTCTTGAAATATTTAGGCCTATAGGTGTTTGCTTCCTGTGTGTGCTCTCAGGATTGCTTATTTGGAACTAAGAGAGCACATTAGGAAATATTATGATATTGTTTCTATTATTAAAAGAATTTCCCCATTGACCTTTATCCCAATTTTTTTAGTTATTTTATGAGACAGACAAACCTTGGCACACAAGAAGGTAAGCTTTGGACTTTTTCTATGTAGTTTCAGTAGACATCAAAAACTCTTTACGAATTAAAACGTAATAGGTAAGAATACAGGAGGTATATTGCAGAATAAAGCTCAAATTAATTTAGTCTTTAAAAGAAAAAATAAATGAATGGGATTATATCAAAGTGAAAAGCTTCTGCACAGCAAAAGAAACTGTCAACAAGGCAAAGAGGCAGCCATTCGAATTGGAGAATATGTGTGCGAACAATACCTCTGATAAGGGCCTAATATCCAAAATATACAAAGAACTCATATAACTCAACAATAACAACAACAAAAAAATCAAACAAACAATCCAATTAAAAAATAGGCAGAGGACCTGTACCGACCTTCTCCCAAGAAGACATACAAATGGCTAACAAACATAAAAAGATGCGCAACTTCACTAGCTGTTATGGAAATGCAAATTAAAACCACAATGAGATGCCACCTCACACCTGTAAGAATGGCTATCATCAACAGAACAAGTAATAACAAGTGTTGAAGAGGTTGTGGGGA
>NW_011888798.1:3589811-3594653 GCF_000151845.1 Pteropus vampyrus | reverse complement strand
TAGGTTAGTTATCTACTTGTTCCTCTCTAATAAACATACCTCAAGGAGTAAATGGAATAACTTCTCACAAAGATGTCATCTTATAAAGCCCCTGTTGTTTGCTTCTTTTGTCACCTAGAGGAGAATACTTTGTTGGACAATAAGTGAAAGCACGGGGAGTAATTTTACTTAAATAATTAGTAGTTCACCTCTGTGCTTCTATAATTCTAAAAGAATTACTTAAATAATTTGTTATTGACAATGTCTGTGCCTCCCTCAAATTCATATGTTGAAGTCCTAATTCCCAATGTGACTATATTTGGAGATGAGGGTCTTCATAAAATTAATGAAGTTCGGTGAGTTCATAGGGTTGGTCTTTTGCTGACAGCATTAGCATCCTTTTAAAAAGAGATACTAGAAAACATTTATCTCTCTCTCTCTCTCCCCTCCTCTCCCTTTTCTCTCTATCTCTCTCCCTTTCTTTCCCATACCTTTTCTTTTCGCTCTCTCTCAATCATGTGAGCATAAAGCGAGACAACAACCACATACAAGACAAGAAGGGAGCTCTCACCAGGAACCTAAGTGTCCAGTACTATGATCTTGGAGTTTTTAGCCTCCTAATTGTGAGAAAATAAACTTCCGTAGTTTAGGTCATCTAGTCTGTGGTATTTTGTTATTTCGTTATGGCAGTCTCAACTGATTAATACAGAACTAGAAAGCATCATCTCATATTCTCGATTTGCTTACTAAAAAGGAAAAGCTAAGGAAAAAGGAAACAAACAAACAAACGAACGAACTCTTACCTAGAATTTGAGTAAAACAAACAGGATTAGATGTGGGGGATTTTTTTTAGAGTAGTTGATGCTTTAACTGAGTTTCAAAGAATAAAAAAGAGTTTAGTTAAGCAAAGATAAAAAGAAAGTTGTTTTATAAACATCCTAGGATCATAGAAAGAAGACATAGAGGTAGAAAACGATATAGTGCAGAAATACAAAGACTTGGTAAAAGAAAAGGTTTGAAACAAAGAGAGATAGGAGATGAGGTAATTAGGGGCAGATCAGATGGCTAAAAATTGTTTGAAAAACTGCAATATATCTAATGAAAAATCTCTCTTGAAATATTTAGGCCTATAGGTGTTTGCTTCCTGTGTGTGCTCTCAGGATTGCTTATTTGGAACTAAGAGAGCACATTAGGAAATATTATGATATTGTTTCTATTATTAAAAGAATTTCCCCATTGACCTTTATCCCAATTTTTTTAGTTATTTTATGAGACAGACAAACCTTGGCACACAAGAAGGTAAGCTTTGGACTTTTTCTATGTAGTTTCAGTAGACATCAAAAACTCTTTACGAATTAAAACGTAATAGGTAAGAATACAGGAGGTATATTGCAGAATAAAGCTCAAATTAATTTAGTCTTTAAAAGAAAAAATAAATGAATGGGATTATATCAAAGTGAAAAGCTTCTGCACAGCAAAAGAAACTGTCAACAAGGCAAAGAGGCAGCCATTCGAATTGGAGAATATGTGTGCGAACAATACCTCTGATAAGGGCCTAATATCCAAAATATACAAAGAACTCATATAACTCAACAATAACAACAACAAAAAAATCAAACAAACAATCCAATTAAAAAATAGGCAGAGGACCTGTACCGACCTTCTCCCAAGAAGACATACAAATGGCTAACAAACATAAAAAGATGCGCAACTTCACTAGCTGTTATGGAAATGCAAATTAAAACCACAATGAGATGCCACCTCACACCTGTAAGAATGGCTATCATCAACAGAACAAGTAATAACAAGTGTTGAAGAGGTTGTGGGGATAAAGGAATCTTCATACACTGCTGGTGGGAATGCAAATTGGTATAACCACTATGGAAAACAGTAGAGAGATTCCTCAAAACACTAAGAATTGATCTACCATGTGATCCAGCCATCCATCTTCTGGGTATTAACTCAAAAAACCTGAAAACATTTATCTGTAAAGATATATGCACTCCGATGTTTGTAGCAGCATTTTTCACAGTGGCCAGGACATGGAAGCAACCAAAGTATCCTACAATAAATGATTAGATAAAGAAGATGTGGTACATATATACAATGGAATATTACTCAGCCATAAGAAAAAAATGAAATACTGTCATTTGTGACAACATGGATGGCTCTTGAGATAATCATGCTGAGCTAAATAAGACAGAAAAAGTTGAAAACCACATGATATCGCTGAAAGCAACAAACAAACATGACAAACAGAGATTCATGGAGACTAACGGTGTGTTGATTAGTGGTTATCGGAGGTGGGTAGAAGGAGGTAGATGGGGTTAAAGGGGTCAAATATGTGGTGACGGAAGGAAATCTAACTCTGGGTAGTGAACACACAATGCAATATATATACGACTACTGTTGAATGATACACTTGAAGCTTATTTGATTTTGTTAATTAATGTCACCCCAGTAATTTTTAAGAAAACAAAATAAAAACAAAAACAAAATACATACAAAAAATTAATTTAATCTTAGACTGAAAAGTTAACCAAAACTTCGATCTTGAGTTTATTTTTTAATAGTTCATGACAATAATTTCTGATAATTAAATTATTTTAATATGTGAAAACAAATATACCAAAATGTTGTAAATAGTGAATAAATAAAGTCCCATGTACAAAGATATTTTAGAGGAATGGCTCCTCCTTCAAGCAATTGGTGTGTTTCCTTTCCTGGCTAGAAAAAGAAAACAAAATAAAATATTTAGCAATATTTTATTTATACTAATAAACACATATTTTTACATTTTGAGATCTTTGAGTTCAAGAGAATTCTTAAAAATGATGATGGCTGGCTAAGCCACAGTCACGATATAGTTGTCGTTACCTCAGCAAGCCTGAAATTAATCATAGCTGTTAATATTGTCTTCACATCAATTGAGTTATGTGCATTATTTGTGCTCAATGTGTTATACTTAATTGCTGCTTAAAATATCTTTAAAACGACAACACTATGATTCAGCATGAAAAAAAAAATGTGTGTGTGTGAGCAGAAAAGTATGGTAATACAGAACATTAATATACAATTAGAAAAGAAACTCATGGCGAGATAGAAAATAAGTTTATTTGCAGTAGTTGTAGAAATCAAGTTTCACGTGATTTTTAGAAGCATTTTGTTATATAGGAATTAGCAGTATTTATTCTCTTATGGTGTAACTTAAAATAATGGTTCCTCATACAATTAATGGTGTCTTAGATGCACTCAAGTCAGTAGAGAGCTTCCCCCCTCCCAAATTGTGTTAATACAAAGAATATTGCCAATAGATTCTTAGGCCATAGGGATTAGCAATGCTTAGAAAAAATAAAATGATAAAAATTAAGAAAGTTCAAGCAATAAAATTATACTTTAACTTGTGAATCAATTAATCCTATTCTTGATAGACTGAGTAAATGAATTGTCTATACATGCATTGTTGATGACCATATCTCAGCAACATAGAATGATAAGAGCAAGCCTGAGGAAGGAAATGCTACATGGTTTCTCACAATCTCTACTTTGCCTCACTTCAAATCTTAGTTAAAATAAGTATGAGAGAGTGTTGCTTCCAATATAATAGAGTGAATGCTGGATCTTCCTACATATATCAGTTATAAACTCTGGATCAATCTTCCTGTGAACAAGAGTTATAAACTCTGAGCAAAATACATGAAACAACTACCTAAGGGCTCTAGAAAACAGAAAAACAAACAAAAAAGATCTGTCAAATATTGAAAGTAAGTCAAAACTTGGATGAAGCAAAATAGCATGAAGTGATTCTCCAGTTTTATTTTGTTTCCCTGACGGTGGCCATAGTTATGGTTGTCATTGCAGTATAGGAGATGCAGGATCTGAAAGAAGAGCCTATTATTTTTCTTACTTGAGAAATCAAGGGATGAGAGCCAGGGCAATAAAAGCCACAGGAGACTGAGAGGAAAACCCTAGAAAGTAGAGAGCCACAGAAAAGGAAAAGTTTATGCATAGACTCAATCCAAGTTTATAGCAGATCTCTGAACCTGCATAGGGAAAACTGAAAGCAACTTTCAACTACAACTGAAAGCTTTGAATGAGATCTGAATTGCCATATGTCACTGTGTGATATTTTGAAGTTTGAGTCTAAGCAAGTTAATTGCTCAATAAAACAAAAATGTATATACATTTTGGGACAATATTGGGAGATTCATAGTCTATATAACATAATATCTAAAATTTCCAGGATCAAATTGACATTCTTAACATATCAGAAGCAAGAACATATGACTCAGCCTTCAAGAATAAGCAATAAACATATGTCAATCTTGAGATTACGTGGATGTGGAATTATCAGAGAAGCTGATATAACTATGCTTAGCAGTCAGGTAAAGTTAAATATGCTCATAATGAAAAAAAAGTAAAGAAAAAATATAAAAAAAGAACCAAATGCAATATCTGAAGTAAATTAAGGAATTGACAAATACAACATCTAAAATAAGAGATTCACTAACTGTACTTAAGAGTGGAAGGGATATAAAAGAAGAACTTAAATTGAAGGTAGACTTATAGAAATTATCCAATCAGAAGATGAGAGAAAAGATTATAAGATGTGCAGAGCTTCAAGAAACTGAAGGTTAATATCAAAGATCTCTTCTCTCAAAAGATGAGAAAATAGCAAAGACTATATATTTGAAGAAATAGTGGCAAGAAACCACCTAAATTCGATGAAATATATAAATATAGAGACTTAAGAAGACTTTTGAAATCTAAACAGGATAAATTTGAAGAAATTCACATCTAGGCACATAAGTCAGATGCTGAAAACTAAGATAAAAAGAAAAATTTTGCAAAAAAAAAAAAAAA
>NW_011888798.1:3579222-3588110 GCF_000151845.1 Pteropus vampyrus | reverse complement strand
TTGCTAATATTTTAATGTTTCCAAACTTTTGTTAATTTGTGGGGATTTTTCTCTACTCATACTGATTTCATTTAAAATGACTTCTTTTATTTATTATAATATGAGATCTCCTGAATGAAACTTTAGTGTCACCACCCCATATATTCATAATATTTATATTTAGTTGTTTTCAATTTGTCTGAGCTGTAATAAACATTTTGTGGAGCCCAACATCATAGTAGTCATATTTTTGACAGCAGGAGTGAGAAAGTTTCAAAATGCCAAGAAAGCAATGTTTAATGTAAAAACATATAAAAGAATTGTCATTTTATTCATCAAGATATGGGTTTTTGGATAACAGAAGAGTAATGAGCAATTATAAGAAGTGCTTATGCATCTCATAGAGTAAGCATATGATGCAAGAATTGCTATCTGCATTTTGTCGATGAAAAAATAGAAACTGTGAGACCTTGAGTAATGTGTCCTGGGTCTCATTACTAGCGAGGAATGCATTCAAAATCAGGTCTACCTGATTCCAAATACATTAATATGTTGTGTATCAAAGTTTGCGTCAGATATATTACTTAGTAAGTCTACGACGAAAATGCTTTACCTGTGCAAGACCCTTGCAATAATTGCATTCCCCACATGTCTGTGCCACATAGCCTGAGAACTAGTGTTTTACATCGCTCAGCACTGCATGCTTTATCTGGCTATAAATTATCCATCAGAGCTCTACACAGGGCTCTCACTTCATCAGCTTCCAGCAGTCTGGTTAAAGTGATCCCTGAAAGCCTGTTTACCTCTTAAACTTTTGAGAAAACCAGAATATATCCCTTAGGAGTTTGCAAGCTTACTTATTTTCTATTTTTTTCACAGCAAGTTTCATAATATATATTGTAATACCCCAGTCCATTTAGTCTATCGCTTGGAAATTAATTGCATCCTAGCAGCAGGTCCATCCCTCACAATTGATTATTTTCCTCCCTCTAGTTCTCTGTGATTTATTCCAGTCATGCTTGTCTTTAACTAAGATTTAAAAAATTTGTTTCTTTTTAAATTTCTGCTCTCTAGACATGCCCTGACAATCAGAGATGCACATTTACTCCCTCATGCTGACAGCATGCTGTATATGCTTAAAAGGTAGAGCAATATTTCTTTTCAAATTGGAAATGCAATATTTTACTTATAAAAGTAATTTAAATAATGCATAAAAACTAAAAAGCATAAGCCCCTTTACTTCTCACCCTCACTTCAACAGTAAGTAAATGCACATTTAAAATAAAAGACCAAATTTTTATCTAAAGAATTTATACCTGTTTCACTAACACCCACCACAAAAAAAAGCATGCCAAATTCCACGTATACTAACTATATCAGTTAGGGTTCAAACTGTAACTCCTAAATTTAAACAGGAAATTTGGGTCACAGATAATGAGAAAGTTGAGAGAGCAAACAGGTGATAGTGAAGCAACCATGAGATTAGTAACGGAAGGTCTCTCCCTCAGAGAGCTGCCTTTGTCATTCCTTTATCTGGATGGGTGGCCAAGTGGGGAGTGGGAGCCATGGAGTATTTTGGGAGCAAGTAGCCTTGGTGACAGGAGTACATCTTTAATGTCACAGACATTGTTTAGAATTGTTAGCACATGGTTACATATAAACAAATAAACAAACAAAACACATTGATTTTTATTTGGTTTCAGTATAGTTTAAAAATTTTCTTCACACGAAGTACCGAAGTACCCTCTTACTGCTTGCATCCAGTCGAATCGTTTC
This sequence comes from Pteropus vampyrus, assembly GCF_000151845.1. Taxonomy (NCBI): domain Eukaryota; kingdom Metazoa; phylum Chordata; class Mammalia; order Chiroptera; family Pteropodidae; genus Pteropus; species Pteropus vampyrus. The sequence continues at coordinate 3,586,355 of NW_011888798.1, read as the reverse complement.
TACTGCTTTGCCCTCTGGGTATGACACTGGTGGAAGAATAAAGAGAGGAGGAAGCTGGACTTAACTGGAAGTAGAGCCAAGGAGGCAGTGTCACTAGCCAAAGGCTCCGCTCTAAAGAGAGAGAAGGGAAGAAATAACCTGACACTTTTTTCTGTCCACCTTAGAGTCTACCAGTTCATTCCCTTGGCAAATTCAGCTGGAAAGCAGCTGACATCAGTATTTGTGTAATACACTCTGTCAAGTCAGTCCTCCTATAGTGAAAAATGAATCAGAGAAAGAGCAAGAAATGGACTTAAGAGTAAACAGGCAAATAACCAGCAAACTTTAGATACTAGCTATTACTAAGCCTTATAATTTTAGCCATACCAGCAAAAAAATAAATATTGTTTTTCTTTGATTTGTAGTTAGGTCAAACATTGGTCATTTGCTTTGTTTTGTTTTGTTTTCTAAACTGTCTGCTGAATTACTTGTAAATTTCGTGTGGAGGGGCAGTTTCTCTGTGGATTTTTTTTTTAGTAATGCTTCTTTATCTGCTTTATCCACTTTTTAATAACTCTTTGTCATATATGTGACAAATTTACCCATTTTGCCTTTCAACTTTGTGTCACTACCATTCAAAAGTTTTATTTTTTATTTGAGACATTTACCCTTGGAATTCTGCTGCCATGCTCTGACAGAGCCTAAGCTACACAAAGACATCATGTGTAAATGTCCTGAACAACAGCTGGGCCCGACAAGGAGAAATCTTTTATGATAACATCAACCTTAGCCACTGAATGCAGTCATATAAGAGACCCATAGAGAACCACTTACTTTTGCCCAGTGAACCCCCAGGACCATGAATAATAATGTTAAGTGATATTTGTTGTTTTACACCACTGTGTTTGTAGCAGTATATTATGCATCATTATACAATCTAAACAATTGTCAAAAACAGAGACTACGGAATCAGAGGGACTAGTATTTGAATTTCTTACTAGGTAGGTATGAGACTTTAGAATTGTCAGTTTAAATTATCTGTAAAATTAAGGATAAAATACCTCGTAAAGTTGACGTGGATATAAATGAAAGATATGTAAAATATCACTTACAGTATCTGGAGCATAATAAACCCTCAATATTTTATAATAGTGGTCAATATTACTGTTACTATAAGACTTTGAATGCATCTTCATTAAAATAATTTACATGTGCATTTCTGTTAAAACTGCCATTCTTTAATCAAAGGAATATAATATTACATCTAACTTCAACCTTAATTCCTATATTTAGGATAGATCCCATTTTAACTGAAGATAGAAATTTCAAATAATATAATTTTTCTACATTTGTAAGTCACAGAACGAAATTACGTTTTAAAGATTCTCATCTCCATTTTCTGCAGGATGTTTAGAAATTCTTGGATGTCTGAATTTTCTAAGAATGCAATGCATTGTTCTTTGTGGTTACCCAAACTTAATTAGTAAAATCTTTTTTTAGCATTAAATTTTATAATATAATTAGAGCGTCATCCATTTATAAATATTTATTGGTCATCTATTTAAATTAGGAGCAGGGAGAAGGGAAAGCTTTTCTTTAGAGCAGTTTCACTGTTGTATGCCTGGAACATCATCAATCTCATATTTTTTGAAGGCTTGTAAACTACAGAGTCACTGAACTTATTGCCAAGTATATAGAAACTATCATGTAAACAAAAATATCTGAAGATTGAGGAGTCTTTCTGGACCCAATACAATAAGGCGATGTGATGCAAATGGATCTATTTCCTTCTATTTCTGTTAAAATATGAGATGGTACTATCGCTTTCTTTACAAGTGAAGAAAATCATTTATAAGGAGCTCAACTATAAAAAGCATAATCACCAGCAAATTTTTATTCAGCAGAGGAAGCACTATTTTCTAGTTTCCTGCTGATGATAAAAGACTAGAATTGAAACTGTTTCTGTGTGGTTATATAAGCTGTTATGCCTAAAAATCTTATTAAAAATGCCTGGGAGTTGTAAACATTAAATGAGTTTGCATTGTTTCTTATATCTCTCAGAGTTCTGTGTCAAATTTTTAGCACACAAAAGATTCTTTATTATATGGTGTCAAATAAGGGCTTCGACTGCATTGCACAATAATTCTATTTTTTTTCAATATTAGAATTGAGAGTCTATGCCATATTAAGAGAACAAGGAAGTTCCATTTACATTTCGGAGGTAATATCTGCAAACACAAAGACACTGAAAAAGAAAAATGGCTGAGAAGGTATATTTATCCTAATTGTGTTTATGTAAGTCAGGTGGAACACATTTACCTTTAAGAGCCACATAAATGCTTTGCAAACATCTGTAATGTTCAGTAGAAAGCCTGGAAGCCCTTGCTATTTTTGTGACAGTAATAGGTGAATGATAAACCTCTTTGCTATGTAAGGAACTTTGAGGCAAGAATAAAGTCTCACCTTTGGAAAACCATCCTTTGCAGACATCCTTTGAGATGTCTGTCACTAATGTGTAGGCTATTACATTGGCCAAATTTCTTCTCAAAGTACGAAAGTCCCAGGTTTTGACTGCATGGCTCTTTCGCCTCTGTCTAATTAACAACTATTTTTCACTTTCCATGCCTTTTCTTTCTGTATGTTGGTTTCTATAGCACAGCCCCACATGGTCAATGACCCTGTAACAATGATCAAATAAAGAGCTCCAACAGCTGGTGTGAAAATCCTGAGGCCAATTAGCTTATCATCCATTCTTCCTTGACTACACCACAGCAAAGGATGAAGCAGTTCTCTTCTGCTTTTATTTGACAGACCTGGTTATGTTTGTTGTCTCTTAAGAAACACAAACCACTATTCCCTTTCCATCTGCCTTTAAACTTGGGGAGGAGAGAGTAGAAAAAAGAGAGGGAAAGACTGTAATCAAGAGACACACATGGTAATGTACCATGCAAATCTTCACTTCTTTAAAATGACTTTTTCTCTTCTCTTTCTCCTTGATTCAAACTGGCCTTGAGATCAATTGATTCTTTTCTTTCCTTCTGCAGACTGCAGAATCATTAAGTCCTTAATTATTAAGTCCATAAGGCCAATATCAAACCGTCTTAGGAACAAAGCATCAGGTCTGTTGACCATAGAAACAGAGTTTTGGTCAAACTAAAGATAACATCTTGCAGCTCTGCACCAATGAAGGGGGAAGGACTCTACCAGCATCCCTTTGAAACCAGACAAAACTACACCATGACTGACATCGGGACCTGATACAATGATCAATTGCCTCCTAACCTAGCTCCAACCTATCAGTAGAGCCCACAGCCCCAACTCCCTTAGCTAATAATGAGTTTTCCCCTATATAACCTATTACCTAGAGCAGCAGTCCCCAACCTTTTTGGCACCAAGCACCGGTGTTCCTGTGGGACTCTAATGCCCGATGATAGAAGATGGGGCTGAGGTCATGATGCTAGTGCTGGGGAACTGCTGTAAATACAGATGAAGCTTCACTCGCTATCCTGCCACTCACCTCCAAATACGCAGCCTGGCTCCTAACAGGCCATGGACTGGTACCAGTCCGCAGCTGCGGGTTGAGGACCCCTGCCCCAGAGGCCCTCAGATCTTTGAGCACTAGCTCACCTGTGTCTCAGGTTTGGCTCCATTTCCTTAAATAAACCTCTACATTCTTTGCTGCAAACACCTGTCTGTGTCTCTTTTGGGTTTGACGTGTGCAGGCAAAACGAATCCCTCAAGTTTGGTAACAGTAAGAGACAATTGCTTTCTTGAATCCATCACAATTATAATCTTTAGCATTGCTTTTAAACATTTGGATTGTTACAATGATTATTATTCAAATAAGCTTGCTGTGAAATAATGCAGTCTTTTCTGGTCTTTTGTAAAATAATAGATTATGAAAATATTTCTGAAAGTCCTTCTAAATTCTAAAAGTCCTTCTAAACAAAAATGCTGTCAATATTGTGTTTAACATTTTTGGTGATTAGTAGGTTAGTTTTATATGGTTTAAATTTATTGCAGGGTTATATTTTTATGTATACTAATATTTTTCATAAAAGGGAGTTCTTCCAATAATTAATGTTTTTAGTACATTTTGTGTTTGTATCAGATAGAGATAGAAAAGTCTTTGTTAATACTGCTGGAGACTAATCTACCTGTACAGCCCCTAAGGTTTACAATTTTCCTTTTATTACAGTAGCTCCTAGTCAGATAAACTGTTTCATTGGCTTGCACAAAGTATTAAGTGTGACCAAAGGTCACAGGTCAGAGAGAGCTAATCTTAATTTCACACAAATTTCCTAAACTTGATAAGTTTCCCTCCCCCGTGCTAGTACCTCATGGGAAGCAGGTGAGATATGCTCTGGTTTTCCACCTAGCTGGCATTACAGTTACCCTTAAAGTGTCCAAAACAGGACACACCGTAACTCCCTGATTAGGAGCTCCAAGTGTGTCATTTTTACTTATGTTTCTAACTTCAGCACATATTTATTAAACTTCCCATGCATCAAGATCAATGTCTTAAGTCCAAGGATTCAGTGATAGAAATGTACTTAATTCCAACTGTTGAGCATTTTATGATCTAATACTCCAGCAGTTTTGGTTTCTAAGGTCTAATTGCTCCGATCTTTTAATTTTTTTAAAATTTTGTTCTTACTTACAGGTACATAAATGATACATGAGTATTCAGCTTTAAAATCTGAACAAAAGAGAATTGTATGTTGTAAATATTAAAGGTTCTCGCCTACTTTCACCTACTTCAATCTCATATATATATATAATCTCATATATATATATATATAATCTCATATATATATATATATATATATATATATATATATATATATATACAGGTTTACTACATACAACCAGAGTGAGACAAAGATGAATTTGCCAGATGTATATCCTGACAAAGGAAGGAGAAAATAATTATGAACAGATCCCTTCTAAGTGTACTTTATATAAGATGAGATGACTACTACAGAAGGATGGAACTTAGGAATTTAATGGCTGAGAAAATAGATAAATTGTTAGAAAGTGAAGGTATTACCCTTATTCAAAGAACTTCATTCTTAAATCCAATACTAGAGTAAATCTCCCAAAATGTAAAAAGAAACCCCTTGGGAAAATGAGCCAGTATTTGTTGATACAGTACACAAAAGGCCCAGTCAGCCTGTAAGCTTTCAGTAAATCCAGGCCTGTCCTTCTCCTTAGCTCCTCTCCCTCTTCAATGTCTAAAGGAGCCAGGGCAGCATGCATAGAGACCGTAGAACAAAAAGATGGTGAAAAAACAAAGATGACCTAAAGGTTTACCTTTCCTATTGTTAGTTTATAAACTTAAGGCAAGCTCAATTGGATTGAGAAAATATTTAAATTTAATGAAAGGTAGAAGCTTTGCTACTAGGTTAGACTAAATATTTTAATAAAGAAAGTATTGATAATAGATTATGGATGACTCTCTGCAGTTGTTCGAAAGAGCTATGGTGTCCACCAAATATTATATCCAGAGGAGGGAAGAATAAGATATGAGTGGATTTAGAGAGGTAGGGTGGAGCTATTTTCTTTTTATATTCTACCAATGTCAACACATTTAATAAACTAGTTACATATATAATATGCATACATATTTAGTTTGGGTATTGGGCAAAATATTATTAGATTTTATATGTGATACTTAAGAAAATATGTATTAGATACATTAGCTAATATATATTATATATAATCTTTTTTTCTTTTGTAAACAATTATAATTATTCTTGGAAATATTTGCAACTCAGTAAGAGCCAATTTACTCCCCTTTTTAATGCTTTCCAGCATTCATTGGTATTCACATCAATCGGTATGCCTTCAGCTGCAAGTAATAGAAAAACAACACAAAATGGGTTGAATAATGAGAAGAAAATGTATTATGTTCCAGAAGAGGCTACACAAAGAAAGGCAACCCTAAGACTGATAGATTTGTCAACTCGCTCTCATCCTTAAAAGCTCAGGTTCTTTTCAACTGTCTGCTGTGCTGTGTTAGCACAATGGTGTAGCACCCAAGTTAACTCCAGGAATTACACCCAGAGTTGCCAGTGCCCACCAGGAAACTGCCTCTTCCTGTGTGTTTTCTTTTTTAAGTTCATGAGAGCTTTTCTAGAAGCTCTTCATTAGACCTCTCTTTGTTTAACCACTCCTAAACCAATTTCTGCCACAATGAATAGAATTACCATGATTAACTCAGAGTAATCAGGATTAATCGTTATATTGAGAAAAGGTATTTACCTTCTCAGAGCAAAAAGCTCTAGGAAATAAGGTGGAAACCTGGAAATAAAATTAGAGCTATGCCAGCGATGAAGAAAAATCAAAGACTGTGGGTACTGTGACAAAGAGTACCGGCAATAATCAGTGCAGTTCTATGGGGAAGTGTAGTATTGCGTACACTTCTTCTGCTCCCCTCTTGTGCTCCCTTTCAGCTCCCCAGGGGACTGCATGGCTCCACAAATAGCAGAGTACAATAGTGGCATTCAGCTACACATGTGTGATACAATAAGCTGAATTATGTTTACATATTTTAGGTGAAGGTGCCCTACTACACTAATGTAACATTCTAAATACAGGTCCTATTCCTAGCTGGTAGCCTGGATCACAGCCAGACCTTGGAGCAGCCAGACCTTGGACCGGAAAGACCGTGGACTAGCCGGGTCTGGCGCCCACAATATCCATAATGGTAATGATTATTATAATTATAGTAAATGCTCACATATAACTATGTCATATACAGTGTCTACTATAGTATTTATGCATAATTTACTCAAATTTGTATTTGATTTTTAACTATTATAAAAATGTAGCAATTTCCCTCTTTTTACATGTGTGAGTGTTAACTTCAGTAGTGGAATTGCTGAAACAAAGAATGTACAAATTTCAAATATTGTTAGATATTGCCAAATTACCATTTAAAAATGCTAAACCAATTTATACTCTCTCTTTTTTTAAATCTTGCCAAAACAAGATTAAATATTATTCCCAAAATGATGAGTAAAACGTTATGTTAAATGTTTTGTTTTTAATTTGCATCAATATTGATGTTATTTTTTTTTCCTACTTTTTATGTGGAGATTGAAAATCTTTTCATTTGGCGACTTTTGGGGTTTTTGTTCAGTATATTGTCT
>NW_011888798.1:3575377-3579172 GCF_000151845.1 Pteropus vampyrus | reverse complement strand
ATATTCTACCAATGTCAACACATTTAATAAACTAGTTACATATATAATATGCATACATATTTAGTTTGGGTATTGGGCAAAATATTATTAGATTTTATATGTGATACTTAAGAAAATATGTATTAGATACATTAGCTAATATATATTATATATAATCTTTTTTTCTTTTGTAAACAATTATAATTATTCTTGGAAATATTTGCAACTCAGTAAGAGCCAATTTACTCCCCTTTTTAATGCTTTCCAGCATTCATTGGTATTCACATCAATCGGTATGCCTTCAGCTGCAAGTAATAGAAAAACAACACAAAATGGGTTGAATAATGAGAAGAAAATGTATTATGTTCCAGAAGAGGCTACACAAAGAAAGGCAACCCTAAGACTGATAGATTTGTCAACTCGCTCTCATCCTTAAAAGCTCAGGTTCTTTTCAACTGTCTGCTGTGCTGTGTTAGCACAATGGTGTAGCACCCAAGTTAACTCCAGGAATTACACCCAGAGTTGCCAGTGCCCACCAGGAAACTGCCTCTTCCTGTGTGTTTTCTTTTTTAAGTTCATGAGAGCTTTTCTAGAAGCTCTTCATTAGACCTCTCTTTGTTTAACCACTCCTAAACCAATTTCTGCCACAATGAATAGAATTACCATGATTAACTCAGAGTAATCAGGATTAATCGTTATATTGAGAAAAGGTATTTACCTTCTCAGAGCAAAAAGCTCTAGGAAATAAGGTGGAAACCTGGAAATAAAATTAGAGCTATGCCAGCGATGAAGAAAAATCAAAGACTGTGGGTACTGTGACAAAGAGTACCGGCAATAATCAGTGCAGTTCTATGGGGAAGTGTAGTATTGCGTACACTTCTTCTGCTCCCCTCTTGTGCTCCCTTTCAGCTCCCCAGGGGACTGCATGGCTCCACAAATAGCAGAGTACAATAGTGGCATTCAGCTACACATGTGTGATACAATAAGCTGAATTATGTTTACATATTTTAGGTGAAGGTGCCCTACTACACTAATGTAACATTCTAAATACAGGTCCTATTCCTAGCTGGTAGCCTGGATCACAGCCAGACCTTGGAGCAGCCAGACCTTGGACCGGAAAGACCGTGGACTAGCCGGGTCTGGCGCCCACAATATCCATAATGGTAATGATTATTATAATTATAGTAAATGCTCACATATAACTATGTCATATACAGTGTCTACTATAGTATTTATGCACAATTTACTCAAATTTGTATTTGATTTTTAACTATTATAAAAATGTAGCAATTTCCCTCTTTTTACATGTGTGAGTGTTAACTTCAGTAGTGGAATTGCTGAAACAAAGAATGTACAAATTTCAAATATTGTTAGATATTGCCAAATTACCATTTAAAAATGCTAAACCAATTTATACTCTCTCTTTTTTTAAATCTTGCCAAAACAAGATTAAATATTATTCCCAAAATGATGAGTAAAACGTTATGTTAAATGTTTTGTTTTTAATTTGCATCAATATTGATGTTATTTTTTTTTCCTACTTTTTATGTGGAGATTGAAAATCTTTTCATTTGGCGACTTTTGGGGTTTTTGTTCAGTATATTGTCTGCTATGTCTTTTACCCAGTTTTTATAGGATTTATTTTTTTATGCACATATGTTATCTAATATATATGTTATACTTATTTATCTCCAGTCTATTCTTTATTTTGTTTTTTTTTTTTCAGTTTATTTTTATTTATCTTCATGACTTTTTTTATCGGAAATTTTAATTTTTATGCGGTCAATTTGTCAGACTTTAACTTTCTAATTCATTTGTTGTGTTATCTGGGAAATGTCTTCTCCCAAATTCTGTAAAACTATTCTATATTCAATCATTTAAAAATGATATCTTTAAACTTGAGCTTTCCAATACTTGTGGGAGTTAATTTGTGTGTGTATGTGTATGGTGTCTATAATATAAATTGAACAACTAATGGTTTCTCCTAAAGGATTACTGTGCATCAACGTGATTTATAATTCTACACATATTTAAACAAAAAACCTTTTTAATAAATCTGATTCTTGGCCATTTATTGTTTTTTGGTGATCTATTTGTCTAGTTCTGTGCCCACGTTACAAATTTAATTGCTATATCTTTATAGAATGTACTCATGTTATGTAAAATAACAAATTTTTGTCATAAATTTTTTATACTTTGCTTGGATATTATTATAAAATTACACTTTTAGGTTGACATGTGTCTAAATTTTCAAGTCTCATAACAATACTATTAAATATTTTAAATAAGGATTATATTAAATTTATAAATTATTTATAAAACATTTTTATCAATGTCTTATAGTTTTTAATATACATGTTTTTCACCTCTTCAGTTAACTTTATTCCTAGGTATTTTATTTATTTATTTATTTATTTTTGATGCAATTGTAAATGAGATTGTTTTCTTAATTTCTCTTTCTGATAGTTTGTTTTTGAGTATAGAAACACAACAGATTTTTATATATTAATTTTGTCTTACAACTTTATTCATTTATTCAAATAATTTTTGATGGAGTCTTTAGGATTTTATATATATAACATTATGATATCTGCAAATAATGACAAATTCACTTATTTCTTTCTAATTTGTATGCCTTTTTTTTTCTTGCCTGATTGCTATCTCCAGGACTTTAAATACTATGTTGAGTGAAAGTGGTGAGAGTGGGCATTCTTGTCTTACTCCAGATCTTAGAGGAAAAGTTTTAACTATTTACTGTTGAATGTGGTATTAGCTGTAGATTTGTCACACGTGAGCTTTTATGTTGAAGTATTTTCCCTCTGTACCTACTTTGTTGAGATTTTTTTTTATCATAGGCAGATAATTAATTTTGGCAAATGTTTTTTCTGTATCATATAATTTTTCTCTTTCATTTTATTAATGTGTATTATGTTGATAGATTTATGGATATTGAACTATCTTTGCACCCTAGAGTAAACCCCACATGATCATGGTGTACAATCCTTTTATTGTATTATTGAATTTGGTTTGCTAATATTTTGTTGAGGATTTTTTTCATCTATGGTCATCAGAGGTATTGGTTTGTAATTCTGTTTTGTTTTGTTTGTTTGACTTTTGCTTTGTTTTTGTTTGTTTGTTTGTTTGTGCTGCCCTTGACTGGTTTGGCTACCAGTGTAATGCTAACCATATAAAATTATTTTTTAAGCATTCTCTCTTCTTCAATTTTTTGGAAGAGTTTGAAAAAAATGATATTAAATCTTCTTTAAATATCTGGTAGAATTCATCAGTGAAGCCATTTGTTCCTAGACAAATCACTGGCTCATCAAAGAAATCAAAGAATTAAAATTACCTAGAGACAAGAGAAAACAGAAATAGAATACAAAATATATAAGATGCAGCAAAAGTATTCTAAGAGAGTTCATAGTAATATAAGCCTACTTCAAGAAACAAGAAAACTCAAACAATCTAACTTTATATCTAAAGGAACTAGATAAAGAAGAACCATCAAAACCCAAAGTTAGTAGAAGAAAAAAAATAATGAAGATTGGAGAAGAAATATATAAAATAGACTGAAAAGACAATAGACAAGATCAAAAAGATCAGAAATTAAGAGATGTTTATTTGTTTTTGTTTTTTTAATCTTCTTTTAAAAAAAATAATTTATTTTTTATGGTTACATTGGTTAACAAAATCCAGTAAGTTTCAACTGTACATTTTAACAATAAGGCATATATATATTTACATTGTGTGTTCACCTCCCATAGTTAGATTTCTTTCTGTCACCACATATTTGACCCCTTTCACCCTATCTACCTT
>NW_011888798.1:3565256-3574057 GCF_000151845.1 Pteropus vampyrus | reverse complement strand
ATAAGGCATATATATATTTACATTGTGTGTTCACCTCCCATAGTTAGATTTCTTTCTGTCACCACATATTTGACCCCTTTCACCCTATCTACCTTCCCCTTGCCCCCTCCCTTTTACCCTCTAGAACTCACTAGGCTATTGTCCATGCAGAGGTAGTTCTTTGAAAAGACAAAAAAAAAAAAAATTGACAAATCTTTGACAAGACTCACCCAGAAAAAAAATAGGGAGGGCTCAAATAAATAAAATCAGACATGAAATAAGAGAAGTTACCAATGACACCATAGAAATACAAAAGATCAGAACAGACTAGTATGAACAATTATATACAAACAAGTTAGACAACCCAGAAGAAAGTTATACAGTTCTGGATATTAAATTGACCCACATATTTTACTTTGAACAAAACTCAGGAAAGCCTTCTTTTTCAAAAGCCAGGCTAATTACTGTTAGATAATTATCCTGCCTACTTGGATTAGTTTTATGACTTCCATATTGAACCAACTGTCCACGAATCCAGATTAGAAATATAAACCTCTTTAATTCCAGCTCTGTCAAGTCTCAGAGCAATCAGATAACTTCTGGCCACCTAGAAAATTTCCCACAAATTGATCCATGTAAAATTTTCCTTATCGGACTATTTTGACAACTGACACTTCCTTATGTTAAGTCATAACCACTTTAAGGCTTTGGAATGAGATTCTTTATGTAAGCCTAGTGATTAATAACATTTATATATTCCACAAATATTTTCAGAAAAAAAAAAAAGAAGAAAAGGATCTCAATTTATACATACAATCAGATTGTCACATATGAGCTTTTTAGATGGACAGGGAAAAAAAATGTAACCACCATGTATTAAGCGCTATTCTATTGTAAGAATTGTGATAAGTGCTTTTAGAAACATAGTCTTATGTTTATGTTCTCCCAACTCCATAAAAATAGACATTGTCCCCATTTTTCACATGTGGAAATTTAACTTGCAGATATGTTTGAGAACATTTTACCAGTAGTTATACTTGCTATAGGTCACTCTCAACGCTCTGAATCTAGAGATCAACTCACATTCTCTTTTACCTTAAGACAGTCTTACTTAGTGTATCTTTCACTGAATAATTTGACTTCACCGCCATAACCTACTACCACTACAAATTAAAATTATTACCAATTTAAGAGAGCCTGTGAATTTAACCCAACAGCATAAATCCGACAATAACTAGTTGGTTACTTATAAAATCTCTTAACAAAAATAAAAATAATAGTGCTATGTACATTTTTATAGTGTTAGAACCCTCCGTTCAATGACCGGGATTAACATTTTCTAAATGGTAAATCTAGAGTTGAGACTTCTGAATTCTAGTACACTACCTTGTCTCCTTTAGTACTCTTAAAGTTCGAACTTTGGGTCCACGACACCCCTGATCATAAAAAGCCAACTGTCACATTATTCAGAGTATTCATCTTAACATTTTAACCTAAAAAGCGATATTTAAACCCTACTTTAACCAACCAATCAATCAACCAACCAACCGTGAGAAGTTTCCACTCCAGGGACGGAATGGAAAGAAGTAACTGAAGTACCTCCATACAGACTAAAGACAAAATAATATATATAACTCCATATCTCTTCAGGGTGTTTGAAAAAGTAATCAAATTTATAAATATTAGTGTATTTGAAGAACTATTTTTTACTATCATGGAAAACACAACATTCCTTTGTATATTTCTCTTTGAATATTATAGGACTATATGGCAAGATGCAGATACAAGGCTATAGTAACTATAAATTTTCCACATTGAAGAATGAAAAGTAGCTACCTTGTGGACTCACTATACTTTCTTCAAATGACTTTTTTTCTGGAAGCATGGTAACATTCAATGAGGAGCATAATTTTTAAAAATTATTTATTCCTAGGATTAATACAAGTCCTGTCCTATGAGAGTATTTTATAAATATTTATTAATTCAGTGAGCTAATTAAAAACAATAAAAAGACAGTTTGCAAATTCCTAATCATATCCACTATAGTGACCAATGGATATGAAATCCTTATTTCTCCCCTTTTTTTCTAGCAGAATCTGGAATAAAAGTGGTAAATTTCCACTCTTTGAGACATCTTGTTTATACCTGGCAATTGGTACACATCTTCTAGAAAAGAAGTGTCATAACCTAGTTTTAGATAAAATTCCTCGAAAGTATCGGGATTGTGCAGGTGCAAGACCTAATAAAAGAGCTGCAAGACATGATCTTACTTTAGAAAAACTAACTCACTTGTAAATCACTTCAATTTTCTTTGTAATGTAGGTTGGTCTAAAGTAATTGAAATATAATTAGTCTTGGAATGTAGAGATTTGAATCTAGTCTTACATTTATCACCAACTAGGTAGTTAATGTTGGGCAAATAATTAAACTAGGTTCAAATTCTCTTATGTTAAAATTAGGATATTGGACTCTGAATATCTGAAGCTTTGAAATACTATGATTATGAGAGTACGTGCCCTATATTCAAATAGTTCTATATTTCCAAGGTTGTAATATTTTAATTTTATGATATACTGTTAGTTTATAGATACTATGAGGACAAATTTTTGATAAAGAGCACACCATCTACATATAACATTGTTTCTGAGAAAATACAATTGATTTTATGGCTATCTGCTTTATTATATAACTTTTGGAAAAGCTATTTTGCAAACAATACAGCTGACATGTAGTAGCCAAGTTCCATTATGTTTGAAAAATAATACCTCTGTGAAGTTTTTGTATTACACACTGTGTGAAGTTGCATTACATTATATGAGGGATTATTTTTATTTTTAAAATAATTTTTTAATTACAATTGACATATAATATTGTATTAGTTTCAGGTGTACAATATGATAATTAGACATTTACATAACTTACAAAATAATCACCCTGATAAATTTTGTACCCATTTGACTCCATACATAGTTATTACCATATTATTGACTATATTTCTTATGCTGTGATTTACACCTTCATGACAATTTTGTAACTACCAATCTGTACTTTTTAATCCTTTCCCCTTTTTCACTCACCCCCCAAACCACCTTCCATCTGGCAAGAACATCAAAATATTCTCTGTATCTATGAGTTTGTTTCTGTTTTGTTTGTTTATATTCTTTAGATTCCATATGTGGGTGAAATCGTATGGTATTTGTTTTTGTCTGACTTACTTTACTCATCACACATATCCTCTAGGTCCATCCATGTTGTTGCAGATGGAAATATTTTATTCTCTTTTCTGGCTGAATAATATTCCATTGTATATATGCACCACTTCTTTATTTATTCATTCATTGAAGGACATCTAGGTTGCCTCTATATCTTGGCTATTGTAAATAATGCTGCGGGGCGCATATGGATTCATCTGTCCCTCTGAAGTAGTACTTTGGTATTTTTTTAGATAAATAGCCAAAAGTGGGATTCTTGGGTCCTTCTTTGTCTCTTGTTACAGCCTTTGTTTTCAAGTCTATTTTGTCTGGTATAAGTATTGCTACCCCAGCTTTTTTTTTTTTTTCATTTCTATTTTTATGAAATATCTTTTTATATTCCATTACTTTTAGTCTGTGTATGTCTTTCGAACTGAAGTGAGACTCTAATAGGCAGTGTATGTAAGGATCTTGTTTTCTTATCCATTCAACCACCCTTTCTTGATCGGAGTATTTAATCCATTTATATTTAAATTAATTGTTGATAGATATATAATGAGTAATTACATGTGTAGGGCCCTTAAGAAGTAAGTCTGTGACTCCAGCTGCCCTACATCTCACTCAGAACAATCTCTGCTGGTTTTCACAGCCAGAGTTTGTGAAGACTTTTCTTTCCATCACTGGAAGCCTGCACTGGGGAGCCTGGTATGGAGTCAGGACCCCTTCCTCCTCCAGGGGGACTTCCATAGCTGAGATATCCTTCCTGATTCTCAATTACCACATGCAGGTATAGGACCAGCCCATTCCACTTCTCTACCCCTCCTACCAATCCCACTGTGTTCTCTTTTGTGTGTCCCCAGTTGTAGGACTTCTGTTTAGCTAGATTTCAGGTGACTCTGATGATGGTTGTTCTGAGGTTGGTTGTAATTTTGGTGTTGTCATGAAAGAAGACAAACATAGTGTTTACTTATTCTACTGTTTTGACTGGAACTCCGGTTATACTATATTTTTGACCAAATTGATACACACACTACTCATACCTGCTTATTCCAGCCATAAGTGTCTACTACTTTCAATAATTTTCTGAAGGTAATAAAAAATATAAAATGCATCAAATAATCACCTAATCATGCTATTAAAAATAAATGGGGTCATCTTTCACTTATACTTAGAAAGACACAGCTGCACATTCCTCCTATCTGCTGAGGTAACTTGGCAAAATAATGTTTTATTGCATGGCCATTATTATATTATCAGAGGGACTTTTAAATGGGTAAGATATTTTTAAAAACTTACCATAAGAAAGGATGATCTAGATATTTTGTATCCTGGCCTTTACAGGAAGTGTACAATATTACTTAGCTAACAAAAGATGAAATGAAGTTAACAAACTGAATATGACAAAGGCAAACAAGATCTCAGTAGTCTTTTAAAAGATATATGCTAGCACAGCAAAGCAAGAAATGGGCCTTTCTAACCAGATCTGAAACATATTCTGTCATATTACTAAGATCATGAATTTTTATATCTCATAAGAAGGGCATGGTACTTGAAATCTACTTGATCTGAATAGACGATAGTTTTAAAAAAGATTAATTGCTATAAAAAGGGGAAAATCAAATCTTAGCTAGCCACTGTTGTCTCAATTATTGCACGATAAAAGTTTTTTCTACTGAAAGAAGCAAGACTAAAGCTTTTATTTTCTTGAATCAATTTCTTAGCTAGTTTTAATTCATGTTTTACAATGTGCTTTTACTTGTATTTATTTTGACCCCCACAACAGTTATATAGGTGAAGTTTTAGTAAAAATCAGTTAAACAAATCAAGAAATTGAATATGAGAGAGTATATGAGACTTCCCAAAATTTGTTAGTGATAGCCTTAAGTTGCTTCATTTTAGAAGAGAAAGAATGTGAATACAGTACAAATTCTCATTTATAAAGTCTTCTAAAAATTCTACAGATGTCGTCATGATGGAATCTATGTCCAATTGAGCTCCATCACTGTACAACTGAAAAACGATGTTTTCTTTAGTTTACATTTTTTTCTGACTCAATTACGCTAAACTCTTAAGAATCACCTGCTGTTTTAAGGTAATATTATAAATTCTGTGGTTATAAAGACAAACAAAACATTGCTGATCTGCCAAAAAGTTAAAATAAAAATCTAAATTTATATTATTTCTATATATGTTATTTGAGTTTATCCTCCCAACAACACATTGTGCTCGTTGAAAAAAAATGAGAAAACAAAAATTACAGAAAAGTAAATAAAATATCTACTGTCTTCTGTTAAATGCAAAATCAAGAATCATAATTTGAACCACTATCTTTCTTATAATTAAATGTGCTTTCTACTATTATTAATTATAATAAATATAATTAATACTCAATAAATAATTTAGTTTCCTGGATGGTCGATGTTATAGATATTTCAAAATATGTTGGTTTTATATACAAACTTTCTTTTAAAAAATGCAACAAATAAAGTGCCATTTTTAGCACACCCTCAAAAAAGGGAGAAACCAAGGCTAAGTATTCATTTTCCAAAGATTAAGAAGAACTTTTTCAAATAAGTTCTTTCCAAAGATTAAGAATAACTTTTTCGAAATAAGATTTAAAAATAGTTATTTAATTTAATTTGGCTGTGGTTTGTTGCAATTGTATTTAAAGAATCAAATTTAATAAACATAATTAATACTCAATAAATATTGAATTTAATTGAGTATTCATTATATCTAAGAGCTGTAGAATTTGTTGGGGCAGAATGCAAGGTAATAAAGAAAAATAATAAGAAAAAATAAAAATTAGAAAAATAAAACTAATAAGACTTTTAACTTAAAGAAGTATTCAATAATGATAAATATTATTTACGCAATTCAACAAAGCTTAACTATTATTAGTTACATTATTATGACATGCTATAAACTCATTAGTAGAAGTAAAATTTCTTAGGAGGACACTTTTATATGCAAAAAGTATTGTATAACATTACTTTATTAAACACCATTTTTAAAATAGAAGTAGGTAACTTTACCTTTAACAGCAAGCATAATTTTCTCTGATCGTACATTTCTGATCATTGAATTTAAATGGATGTTAGAGCAAATAATATATCTATCTCAATTCCCTCTGCTGACCTCTTTTTTTCTTTTAAACTTTTCATGTAAAATGAAATCTGAACATAGTGCAAAAAAGAAATTCCAGTACCTTCAACTTAACTAAAACCTCCTATTGTAATAGCAGTTAAATAAATCTAATGGTGAAGGCATTGTCTTTTTAATGACATACATCTCTCCATGTAGAAGCTACAGAATTTATGTTAAATTACAGTGGTTAGATATGTCAGTAAAATATGGGTCATCTATTGAAATACTGTAGTTATTGACAGAATTCATCATAATATGAACAAAAAGTTTAATTAAACACTGTTAGAAACCAAACAACAATCAAATATTATGTTTTTTGTGTGAGGTGCTGTGGGGAATATAAAGAATCATAAAGCAAGGCCTCATCCCTCAGGAAACATATATGTAGTAAATTTTCCAGGAAAAACAGTGAGTAATAGTCTCCAAAAATGGCTGCTACTTCACCCCTGTAAGCCAATGCCTTTCCTCACATTAATAGGTGGACTTGATTTCTCTCTCCTTGAGTCTTGCTGGTTTTAATCAAGAAAAAACAGCAGAAATGATATTCTGGGACTATGGAGCTCAAGTTTTAAGAGGATTGGCAGTTTCCACTTCTAACTCTTGGAGTCTACTGCCCCTTGGAGGAAAGTCTAAGTTAGAATACTGAATAATTAGAGGCTATGATAGGACCCAGGGGATGAGTCAAACCATCGTCACATTTCTCATCTTCTATATTCTTTGTTTCAGCTAAGTTTAAATTCCATTCAAGAGGTAAAATGTTAACCTCCAACCTTTACTACTATTATACTTTATATGAAAATAAGAACATTGATAATTGACTTAAAAACCACTCTCTTTTTCACTAATGTTTGATAATAACATCTGGTTCCTGAGCACTTTTATATTCTATATCAAAGTCTCTTTTTAAAATATTTTTTTTTCTTTTCTAAATACAATTTCTCCCCATCTTAATAATCTAGGAAACACCAAGTATCAGCAGCAGTTCCATTCTTTGAAATTAATTGTCAACTTAATAAAAACTTGAATTTTTAACATGTGTGTCTCCCATTTTCAAAGGCAATAAAAATCTGTTAATTTTGTTATTTTTGATAAAAAGATTTGTATTTAGAATATACAAATAACTCTTTAAATTTAATAGTAACAAAAACACTATACCAAAGAAGATACGTAGATAGCAAATACAGACATGAAAACTCTTCAACACAATTAGGTATTAGAGAAATACAAGTAATATTTAAGATTTTATATAAATAATCAAATGAGTAAAATTTTAAAAAGCTGATAATACAAAGTACTAGTGAGTAAGTGGAACAACTATGTATCTCATATTGGTGGGATATGTAAAATGTTACAGCCATTCTGGAAAACTGGAAGTTTCACATAAGGAAAAATATACACTTACTGTATGATCCAGAAAACATGCTCCTGGATGATTATCTTAGAAAAATAAAAATTTGTTTTCTCACTAAAACCTATAGATATATGTGCATAACAGCTTTATTTGTAATGCCTTCAAACTGCAAACAACCCAAATGTCATCTTTAACAAGTTAATGATTAAACAGATTGTGATATATTCATATCATGAATACTATTCACTAATGAAAAGCAAGAGACTATTGGTGCATGAAAACACTTGGACCATGATGCATGCAGGAAAAAAAAGCCAATCTCAAAGGGTTACATACTACATGTTTCCATTTATAAAATGAGATTATAGTAATGAGAATAGATTAATCGTTTCAAGGTTCAGATTAGAGAGGAGATGTAATTAACAAGGGATAGCACAATGAAGTGCCTGTGTGATGATGGAATACTTCTGTACGCCAAATATGGTAATGGTTACTCAAAGCTATATATGCAATAAAATTTTATAGAATACACAATTCTCTCCTCAAAAAGAGTACACATATAAACTGATAAAGTATGAATACCATCTGTTTGAGTTATTAAGATTATATCAATGTTATTTCCAAGGTTTTGACATCATACTATGGTTATGTGAAATATTATCTAGGTGAAGTAGATAAAGAAACTCTCTGTATTTTTCTGCAACATTCTCGGAGTATTAAAACATTTCAAAATAAAGAGTTATGATATAAAAAGGGATAAGGGGGGAAATGTTTCATAGGTGCTTATGCTGTAAAGCTTTTGATAAAAAATCAACACCAATTCTTAATTTTAATAAGATAATAATATAAACATTACACACACACACAACTCAGTACTAAAATCCACATTTTACTAAATGAAGGATTACTTAACTAAATAAAAGCCATCCCTCTAGTCAGTACAAGAATGCCTACTAACTCCATTATAATTTAACATTTTATTGAATACATTATTCAATACAACCAGAAAGAGAAAACAATTAAAGGCATAATAACCTGCAATGAAAATTACTTCTATTTGCAGACAATTTAACAGCTTAGCTAGATAACCTCAGAAAATAAATGCCAAAACTAACACAAAGATAAAATAATTC
>NW_011888798.1:3561554-3564196 GCF_000151845.1 Pteropus vampyrus | reverse complement strand
GGAAAAGGAAAAGGAAAAGGAAAAGGAAAAGGAAAAGGAAAAGGAAAAGGAAAAGGAAAGGAAAGGAAAGGAAAGGAAAGGAAAGGAAAGGAAGGAAGAAAGAAAGAAAGAAAGAAAGAAAGAAAGAAAGAAAGAAAGAAAGAAAGAAAGAAAGAGAAAACCACAAGAAAGCAGAAAAGTCCCTCTCTAGTTATTATGACTTAAAATCCAGTTGTACTGAAAGAAAAATAAAACTTTTATTTTATTATGTATATAATGACAACATAGGCAAAAACGAAGACAAATCACAAGTTAAAAAATATTTGTGTTATATATAAAAGATAAAAAACTAATCTTCAATTATAAATAACTCTAAAATTGCAGAAAAAAGACCATACATCTGATACAAAAATGAGAAAAAGACACGAACAGATTTTTTTTTTAAATATGTGCACAAATGGCTCTTAAACATATTGAAATTTTTCAGCTTCATCAGAACACTTTGTTGGAAAGTCTATGAGGCAATCTTATACTTTACTTTTTCCTGATGGAATTCAAAATGGAGTACATTTTATAGAAGAAATCAGACTACAGTCAACAAATCTATGTATTTATATACAAATGTATATAATGTGTATATATAATCTATTTTACATATCGATATATATTACAGTGTATTTGCACGCACACACGCTAAAAAGGATTAGAACCAAAAAGACACCAAAAAATAAGCACATTTAAATCTAGGCTGAGGGGCTTCCCACTAAGTAAATTCATAAAGAAAAGTGAAAATTTTGGTTCCAAAGAAAATCAAGAGGGAGGGAGGGAGAGAGGGAGGATGAGAGGAAAAGAGGACAGAAGGAAAATAGACTGACATAACTAGAAAATCACTCATTTGAAGGCATAACTGATTCAGGCAAATAGCATCAGTGGATGCTAAATTATTGGTAAAGGTAGTTGTGGAAAAGGTTATCCACAAGATTTCAATGTATCGACTCATGTATTATTTATCACAATGGGAAAGCTGCTTTTGAAAGGGAGATGTACTATATATGTATATATATGTATATACATATATATATGTGCACACATCACATTAACCAAATAATCATATTTAGCATCACTAATAATGAAACATGCTGATATTATTTACCTTTGCCTCTTGATGTGATGAAATGGAGAGTAAGTATCATCACCTATGTAATATTTTGTCAAAAATATATAAACCTGCATTTAATCATTAATGTATTCTAAAACTCACTCATGGTATGGTTGAATAATTGTATAAATTTTCTGACTCATCAAACTATAAATTTATAATATGTAAGTGTTATGATATTTAACAAAAATAAGATTTAACTCAATGAAACTATCATAAATGTGTTTTTCAAATATTCTGTTTTTACAACTAATAATTTTTCTCACATGGCAGCAATCAATCAACACAATTTAATGCATGCCACAAACATATATGTAAACAAGTTTGCCTTGTAAACATAAAATAATATTTTGTTATCTCCTACATTGAAGGGAATGAAAATATTTTTACTATTGACCTTATTGTTTTAATCCTCTCAAGGAGGAAGGGACTTGCTTTTAATGTACAATTTCCATGACAGGCAGGTACTGGTTTAGATTCTTTACATGCATTGTTACATTAAAACTGATAAAAAATGCAAGATATAATAAGCATTATATATATGCATTATATATGAAAAAAATATATGACGAGAATATTAATGAATCTGTTGCTGATTAGACACTCAGAAAATAGAAAAACTGGAATGTGAACTGGGGATTCAAAGTATATGTTTTTCCTTTGTTTGGGCTTCTTCCCCCTGCCCCCACCCCTTTAAACTGAGAATTGAGATCTCCATGTTCACATAGTTTAACTATTAGGATTGAGAATTCAGGCCATCTGTATTGCCACGGCTTAATAATTTGTTTCAGGAAATTACAGTAAACCAATTTATCTGGACAAATAGTTTGCTTCTGGGCAAAAATCTTTCCTATCAGGACAATATATTGCTTATCTGGTCAAACAACTTGCTTTCAAACACCTATTTACTTTTTAGGGCTCACTTCAAGACTCTTGATGCTGTACACAATACTGAATGGTTATATCACAGATTTTCTCCATCTGAGTTAACTCCATATCTATTAAGATCCATCTTAAATCATTCTAGCCCAGACCCCAAAACCCTGTAAATATCTATTGACTGCCCCATGCCAATAAGCTACTGATACTCTTTCAATGTAATGTTCTCCTTTGCTATAGTTGGCAGTCCTTATAGGATACACTTTGGCTTAAGTCTTCTATTTAAAATATATAATGTTTCCTCTGGTTTTTTTTCTTTCCATCCACTGAATTTGTTGGGTATGCAATTACAGACAGCCAACCATTAAAGTGAGTCTGAGCCATGAAGCAACATATTTAATCAACCATTGCCATTCTTTCATGATTTTGTTCTCACTTTAAATCTATATTTTTTCCATGTCAGATTCTTGCTTTTTTAAATAATATATTCACATTTTAACTCTAATTTCTATTTTCTCAAAATCTATTTCATTTTACCAAAGATAATTTAAAATTACAGTAGCCACTTTGGTACACTTTCAGCATAAATAAAATTGTTAATTTGAGAGGTCTTAAAGCAAAACAG
>NW_011888798.1:3558242-3561219 GCF_000151845.1 Pteropus vampyrus | reverse complement strand
TTCTTTTAGTTGGCTGACCAGAAACTCACAAGATAAATTGTCTCTTTAAATTAATGCCAATTCAGAACAGAACAAGCATATTAAGACTGACTTTAGGCCCTGATCTCTTTCTCAGCTGAGAACCATCATTGAAGACCTCTACAGCTAGATAAGATAGAAAGAAATTTACAGATCAATATAGACTAGATCTAGATATATAAAATCAAAGATCTCCAGATCTGTATCAGTTGGTTCCTATGTTATTAGAGACTTCATATGCCAAAATTTATATATAAGGGGATAATGAAGGTGACCTAAGCGATCTAGATTTGTTTGATTATTCTGCAAATGAACATCCCATTGTTCTAGCACCATATTAATAAAGTCTATTCCTTTCTTTATTGAATTACCTTTGAACTTTGTTATAAAAAAATCAATTGATAACATTTATGTGGGTCTGTTTCTGGTCTCTGTTCCATTGATTTATGTTTCTATACTTACACTAATATAACACTGCCTTGATTACTGTAGATTTGTAGATTTTAAGCCTAACTTTTCCTTAGGAAAAACCCTAAAAGTTTAATTTATTGAAGCTTTTTCACACGTTTTCTCATTTAACTTTTCCTTACCACATTTCCTTACATGAAAATTAGTTATGATGTTGACCAGTGCTCCCAAGATGTATTGAGTAAAATAGAGAAAGACAAATTATTCTTTACTTCAGAGGATGAACGGGAACATATTGATAGCATTTGCAAGCAATGGTATGACCATATGGTGGGGGCAAGAGAAGAGAAGGAAAGTAACCATTGTGAGGTATTGTGAGAGAAGGAGGAAGGTGTAATTCAGTGTGTGCAGTATGGACAAGAAGAGGAATAGTACTGTGGTAATATATTTTACTCCCCTGACATAGTCTCTCTTCCAAGATTAATCTATTAACATCTAACCAAGCAAGTTCATACTGTAGACAAACATAAGAAACATAGGATGCAGCAAATTTTTAGAGTAACATATTAACCAGAGTTATTTTTTCTCATGTAAAAAAAAAAAAAATCCATGAAATAGAAAAGCTGTCTAAGTTTTTAAATGATGCTTTTTCTACAAACATAGTAACCAGATTGCAGAGCTGAGGTCCTTCTGTTCCACTGGTAAATGTCCCTTTACGGAGATTTGGCTCCCAGATGGCCATTCTATCTCCATCATCTACTCCCTCCCAGAGAAATACTAGCTGCTGATTTTTTTTCTAACTGAATATATTTAGCTGTCCTTTGCAGTACTTCACACTGAGAGTGTAACTCTGAGTCAGGCTAGAATAGTTTCATCTCATTCATTTTGCATGAGTCTTTCCTATATATATTTTTATTAATCTTAAGAAAATTTGGAAATATCTTTGAAATCATTTCACTCATATGCTAAAGAACTTTGTAATAGTTTTCAAGAAAAAAAAATTACAAGTTTTCTATTTTTTTCTTCTTTTAACCCTGTTTTCTAAATTACATAGCTTGAGTTTGAGCACAGACTTCATTTCTTCCAAGTTAATAGCTTCAGTTCGGACCAATTTAGTCCTGAGACAGTCTTTTTCTCATTTGTTGTGCAATTCTTAAAAGATACTAGTTTTCAGAATTCTAGAAATTTCAAATCAATTTTAAATCAGTATGTATGCCTGATAACCACTGGTTATGGACCTTTCTTAAATGCTGAATCCTATGTATGCTCTATGTGTATGTGTTTGCTAAATTGCTTGTGTTGTAGGAAACCGAGTACATATCTAATCTCATTTATTTAAAAACTCAGTGCAGACATCATAAAATAGCCACATAAAATACCATCATCGGGCTATAAAACTCTAGTAGTTATAGACTGTAGCTCTTGCAGTATCCCATTACCATCAGAATTTTAAAAGTCATGAAAAATATAGCCCACCTGAAATGTATAAATGAACTGAGACCTTTATTCAGATGCTCTCTCTCTTTGAGAGATTTTCATTTCTTTCTTTCTTTTTCTTTCCTTCTTTCCTTCCTTCTTTCTTTCCTTCTCTCTTACTTACTTCCTCCTTTCCATGTATCTTTCTTTACAATAAGGAATAAAAACAAACTGCAAAAAGCACATTTATAGTTCTAAATGGCATGTTACTGTCTCTTCCCTTAGAAGTACATTGTGGTGTTACTTTATGTTGGATCTGATGGCCTGATTCAAAACTCTATAAACTGAACCAGAGATATACTTAAAGAGAATAAATTCAATACATAGGTTAAATGTATGAACACACTCACATACACACACAGAAATATTAAAGTGGACATTTAACATTGCTTCCAAGATAATTATAACCAAAATGAAGATAGTTACAATCTTTAATTACTTACTTTCATGCTAAAGTTAACTTATTAAATCTTTCTGAAATATCCACTCTCTGTCATATCTTGGTCCCACAAATACAATCCACAGTTGATCGTGACATTACTTACTGAAAAAGGATGTTCCATAGTATAAAATTTAAAAGCACTGAAAACCTCTTTCTGGTTTATCATCTCAATGGTTACATCATTTTTTTTACTATAAAGATATACCTTTATTTCATAACATTGATACATTTTCTTGGTGTGTTGTATCTGTTTTATCAACAAGACATATCATGGTTTTGAGGAATCCATTACCATAATACCTACTATAAAACCATGTATAAAATAAAGAGAATTCCTGCTTGACCTAGGGATCAGAATTCCAAAAATATTTCTGTAGGCATGTTAATGCCATGCCTTTACAATTTGTTTTGATCCTAAGCCAATTTAGAGAATTTTTCTAAGAATAAGAATACAAATTATATTATTGCATAATTTAGTGCTGAAGTTTTATGCTTTGTCTATTACCTACTCTCAAGCCCCAGTGAAAAATTTAGTGCCTATGCCCTGAACACTCTGATCTTGAGTTTTCAGAAGAAATTTAAGTAGCACAAATAGAGGTTACAGAATTTATTTAGCTGATGTGAAATAGGGCA
>NW_011888798.1:3550994-3558192 GCF_000151845.1 Pteropus vampyrus | reverse complement strand
CAGAAGAAATTTAAGTAGCACAAATAGAGGTTACAGAATTTATTTAGCTGATGTGAAATAGGGCATCTGGAGATGAAGTGCTTCCTGATTCCTAAGTGATGCAGAGTCAGAGTGTTGACAGGACAGGGGACTGTTGAGTAGCTGCACTTATGTTTTTGATTTAGACGGCAATTTTTGACTTTAAAAGGAACTCATAGTTGGAAGTCATGACTTTTGCTCAGGGTAACATCAGAACAGTATTTTCCCAGGATTATGTTTACAAGCCTTGTGGCTTATAAGCTAGTCAAAGTTTTTGAGGTAGGAAAGAGAGATAATAAAGCAGAAAAGAAAGTATATGTGTGTGATGGGGGAGGGGGATTGTCAAAAACTAAAGAGCTAGAGACAAGGGAGATAAACTTATACTCATATTGTTTAGACCTTTTACACCTTATATTTTGAGTCTATGCTGCAAGTATTGATGGTCAAAGACTTCCCCAGCTTACCTTCTTATGCTGATTAAATTATGTTTTAAGTGTATGGGATAGTTTATTGAGGTAAATCTTTATATTGATCAGAGAAAAAATGGTCAATGAAAACACTGCCTGAGAATTTTCAACTCTTCCCACAAGGTGTCGATTGAGTTATCTGTCCAGAAATGATTATGATATGGGGAAATTACTTTGTTATGCTGATCTCACTTGTGTTAGAAACAAACGCAGATTTCAGATTTACAAGCAAGACTACCCTTTCTAAAAACCGCATTAAAGAAAAGAAAGAGAGGAACACTCATACGGAGATGAGAAAATTTTTTCTTCTCCAAGAGGATGGTGAATAAAGCTTTCAAGAATTGATTTGTAATTCATTAGGGTAGAGGGGCTTCATGATCTTTAGCTAAGAAAGGAGTTTTCATGAGCCTCAGACAGTGGGAAAGACATCTCATAAGTTCAGCACGGAATGGGTAACATACCACAAGTTAACCCACTTCGAAAAGTCTCTTTTAAAAGGGCTGTTAATGATATATGATTAAAATTGGTCATTGTATTTATCCTAATAAATATTAAAAATCTATCATATTTTAGTATTTTGTCAATCAAACATGGCAGGTAGCACTGTCTTTAGAGAGAATGATATATCTTCTTTCTTTTTTATAGAACTTACCACTTAATGTATATATATTTTGTGGGTTTTTTGCTATTAATCTCTCTCAACTAAAATGTGAGGTGCAGGAATCAGAGGTTTTTGTCTATTTCTTTTACTGCTGTATTCTTAAAAAAACATTGCAGGAATTCAATAAATATTTTTTGAATTAATGAATAGTAATCATAATATTTTGAGATATATATATATATATATTTATATATCTCACATCTAAGTGTTATTTCAATGAAAGCAAAACTATACACAGGCATTTTCTTGTCTATGAAATGTGTAGGTGCCTCAGATAAGACTCCAAATTTTTAAGATGGCTCATTTCAGAAGAAAAATATAATGATTGTGTTGGGGCCTCAAAATATTTTCAAAGTACGTCAGAAATCTGCTGCACAATCAGAGTCCTGTACCAGTTACTGGGAATACAGATTCTAAGTTAGTATCTATTTCAAACAATGCTCCTAAAATTGCCTCAAAGGGATTAAAATAATCTGTGAAAAAAAGAACTCTAGGTGAGTTATCATATTTCATCTTCTTTAAGCAAACATATTAAAAATAGATACAAATACTACAAATGACCTAAAGCAGACCTTTGTAAGAAAATGGCTATCAAAATTCTCTGTGCATAGTTAGAGAGAAAGAAATCTCTGGGTTTTCTTTCTATTCTTTTAAAGACACCAGTCCCGTTGGATTAATGTCTCACCCTTATGACTTTATTACATCTTTATAGACTCTATCTCTAAATCCAGTTATGCTGAAGGTTAAGGCTTCAACATTTGGGAGGACACAATTAAGTCCATAACACTTTTCATGGTGAAAACAAAAGAGTTAAATAAATATTTATCTACTTCTGCTCTAACTTAGCTCTCAGTATCCATGTAGGAGACTGGAAAAGTCATCTCCGCAATATTTGGGCAATCTAAAGTATCTGATATGAAGCATTTTTTGCAGTATGAGACCCAACAAAGTCACCTTACAAAAAACCTCACCACACATTCGGAGGAGGATGCATTCATGTTTAATACAACCTAAATTAACAGACTTTTAAGGAAAATCTGAGTTTAGTTTATGAACCATTGTATGTTGCCTATTCAAAAAGTTTAAAATAAAAAACCTCACAGAAGGTTTGTAAACAAGAGCAAGCTCTATTTCCTACAAGTTATTGCTGAGAAAATGGCTACGAAAAGACACTCAGCATAATTAGACAGGATATCATTATGCATGCTGCAGAAACAAAGAAATCTTAAATTTCAGTGGCTTAGGTAGCAAAGACGTATTTCTTTCAAAATAGTATGTGAATTAGAAAATAGCCTAGATTTAATATTTATCTGATAACTCCAGAATTTCAATGCCTTCTATATTTTAATGCCTCCATTATATGGAACTGAAGTATTGCTGGCGCAAAGGAACAAAGAATGTGGGAGACTCATTATTCTCTGAGACCAGAAGCAACACTCTTCACTTCTTCTTACAGGACATTGTATAGAACTCATCTATATCCTCAATTTAATTATACTGGAAGCTAAAATAGATACAGAAGCATATAGAATATTTGGGACACTCTATAATCTATGCCATACTGGATTCCTCATAACTTGAAATGACACATTATCTTTCATAAAGAGTCATCACCAATAAATTATTAATATAGTATGATTTGTAGATTTTTTCCCATCATTTAAATCAAGACACCGAGCAATGTAAAAATATATTTGGAAGGCTATTGCTTCCTCTTAATCTTTGGTTATTTGTACAACAAAGTTTGTTATTTCCTAATAATGATAGAGTTGGATCAAGGTGAATTCCAGACCTTGTAATTGAAGTCAAGGAACACATGCTTTATAAAGTCAGTCTAAATATATTGGTTAGCTCAATAGTGATAAGATTTAAAAATGATTCCTCCTAGGGTAACAGACATAGAGTATCATGTGGAATATTTTTATACCTACTTGTATTACAATTTGCTTTTTGCATTTATAATTTATTAGAAATTTGATAACTTTTTTTAAAGGGTGGGTATTTTTATTAAGTGATTAAATTTTATTTTTTGTTCAATTTTCTTTAAGAATCTAGTTACATACAATTGTGATATAGTTCAAATTTGATTTTGCCTTCATAAAGAAAAATTGCAACTAAATTATTACTTTTAAAACTTCTTGTGTTATTATTCTAAAAGATTGATTCCTAAACATTAGCGAGCTTTAGAGTCATTTGCCCTCTTGGTCAAACACAGATTGCTGAGCTACACCTTAGAGTTTCTGATCCAATTAGTCTGGGTGAACCTGAGAATTTGCATCCGCAACAAGTTACCAGGTGTGTCAATATTGCTGATCTGGAGACCACACTGCTCTAAACTATAGGATATTCAGCTCACTAAAGTTTTCTCTAAATCAGATGGTTTTTGTAGATGGCACATTGTTTCAAGAAAGAAGCCATTTGTACCAAGCAGACATACTAGAACATGATAGATATTGAATAAGTTTTTAATAAGTTTTTAATGAATGAATAAAATATCTACTCTGTATCTTCATATCATCATATTTAAAATACATGTGGTTAACCTTAAAATTGATTTTATTTCTATAAAATAATAGATGAGAAACTGAGGCTCCCACTCTGTGGTTTATTATGCTAAACTCAGCTCACCCCCAGATTTATGATTTTCATGAACTGAAGGTGAATCATCTGCATCTTAATCAAGATAATCTATCAACTCTAAGTAATTAGGATCAGCACTTGTATGAGGGAAAGGTAGAAAGCAGTACTGGATAGAGAGAGAAGTTGGTAGCAATGCAATCTCAATACAGGTCTTAGCCAGACCCACAAGGAGCCTTAAATTCTGCATAACTTTTCAGAGTTTTACCATGTTGCACAGAGAAAGGATTGAGTCCCATAGCAAGTAGTCATTAGGTTTAGGCTGTCCCGAAGAAAGGAAAGTACCTTGGGCAAGGCACCACTCTTTAACCAAGGGGAATTTCCTGAGTGCTGGGAATAAGTATGTGTGTATATATAAATTATTAGCAATATATATATATTTTTTCAAATATTTTAATTTTTTTTTATTTTTGAGATTTTTTATTAGTTTCAAATATACAGTCCATTGGTTAGACATTTATATAGTTCATGAAATGATCTCCCTGATTACTCTACCTTCCCTCT
The DNA here is from genome assembly GCF_000151845.1 of Pteropus vampyrus. Taxonomy (NCBI): domain Eukaryota; kingdom Metazoa; phylum Chordata; class Mammalia; order Chiroptera; family Pteropodidae; genus Pteropus; species Pteropus vampyrus. The sequence goes on along the minus strand of NW_011888798.1, from coordinate 3,553,905 downwards.
GGCTGTACACATAGCCATTACCTTACTGCTGACTGTATTCCCAATGCCATGTTCCCCATCCCTATGACCATCTATTAACTTCTTTAACCTTTCGCTGCTTTTTCTCAGCTCCCACACCCCCCTCCCCTCTGGCCGCCACCAGATTATCCTCTATATTTAGCAATATATATTTTATTCTTAAAATCAATTTAGTTATTATTTGATAATAAAATTTTAAATATGTAATTAGTAATTAATGTTTAGATATATATTTTAACTGTTTCTTTACATTTTAAATAACTTCAAAGAAAAAAGTATGCTTATCTATTACCACTGTCTTTGCAAGAAGTATTGTTGATTAGCTTCCTAGATATTGAAAATTAAAAACTTGATATATTCTCTTTCAATGGCATAATGAACATTTAGGATCTGACATTGATTTTTAAAGCTATTAAAGTTCACATGCACATAGTTAAAATCATTTGTTATTTGATATCATATTGTCTGCCAAATTGTTAATTGTTTTATTTGCTCTTTGGAGTTACTCTTAGCCAGGGATGGATAATGCTGTTAAACAGGAAGTGCCATGTAGACACTGAGGAAATAAAGTATTTTGGGTGCCTACATTAAGTGGACAATACAATGGCTCATACCAACCATGAACTCAAACTTCTCTAGCTTAGTCACTTTAAACAGAAGCACAGGAACAATGGGTCATTTTAGGAAACAAGAGTTGTGGAATTAAGAAGTTGCACTGTTAATTTTTTACTATAATTACAAAGAGAAAAGGGGATGTTGGACATCACATCCTAACAATTTGGCAGACAACAGGATTACATGGACTGTTGTCCTTCATTGTGCCTATTAGTATAATTGGAAAGTATAAAATCACATACCTCCATATGGAGGGAGGTGTAAAAGTATTCCCTGTAGTAATACTTAACTCATTTACTTGTCACTCAGGCTCTCTATTCACTTACTGGCATATGGTTATTAGATATGTACTGCCTATTGAAAATATTAATGGTTATATGGAAAAAAAGTTGTTTATACATAGATGATCAGAGAAATCTCTGGATATAGGAAATAATTTGAGCAGTTTTTGAATGTTTTTATACATGTCTATTTCTGTTGTTATTTGTAATCTAAAATAAATAAGTCAAGCATTATAAATCTTCCCTGGTTCAAGTTCTTACCTTCCATATAGTCTATTGTAACATTCTTTTAACTAGCATGTCTTCCTCTCCAATGTAAGTACTATGTTGACTCTGGAGCACACAAATTGTACCTTATGATAATCTATGTTAAAAACGTTCAATAGATCTTCATTGCCACATGATATTAAAAAGTTTTGTTTAATAGTACTCTATGTTCTTACAAGTTGTCATTCCCCCAGTCCTTAATTTCACTCAGTCTTCTATTGTGGTCATACCAAATTTCTCATTATTTGACTCTCTTATAGCTCTTTTTTCCCCTCTAATATTCCCTCTGCCAAAAAATGTTTTCACTACCTTTTTATTCACCTCCAAGTGAATAGCTACTCATGCTTTCTGAACTTCTCTCGAATGTTATCTTCTCAGTGTGATAGTCTCTTACCTCTTTAGGCCTATGTAGTCAAGTCTCCACTGTGTTGCCATGGCAAGCTGTGCATATCACTTTTATAACATATATCTGTTTATTTTGCCCAGTATATCATGAACTCTTCAAGATAAGAACCACATTTTACTCATCTTTGGCTCCCTTAAGTTTATAGTTACTGCTAACATGTTAGTATATTATAGGTAGCTATTAAATTAAATTCATGTGAAATACTGAAGGTCTGTGGTCTAATACATTTTGATTAATTTATGTTATACACAGCAATTAAGACATTTCTAAGAACTAAAATTGTACATTTATTTTGTTATTCTAAGTAGTAGGTGGTAATAGAAAATTGTAGAGAAAGACAGAATTTGAATAAAGCAAAGGTATGGTTTGGGGTTCAATAACAATTCAACACATATTCCTTGAGACCTTTTGGCACCAAGGCATGGTGCTCAATGCTAGTGGAAATTAGTCCCTGTCTTCAATATACTTGTAAAAGAGCTGATAAGGTGTAAAATAAGGCTCCTCAACTATAAAAAGTATATTTTAAAAGGCTCACATTGGCAAGAATAATGCAAAAACTATGAAGAAAATAAGTAGTTATATAAATATTTTAGAATGTTTACCTTAGTTTATAAAATCTATCCATAGTTAAGTATGTTTAACTATTAAATAAATTAGTAGTTGTAACAATTTTAATTTTAAATATAATAGTCAAATAAGGTTTGTGTGTGTGTGTATATATATATATATATACCAAGAAGATATTATAGGCTACAGTTAAAAGAAGATTAATTTGAAGCAATCTCAGTCATCTCAAATAAAAAGATAAAATACCATCAACTTAATATCTAAAAATATGACAGATCAATATCAAATATAGTATTATTTTATTTTTCAGTCAAACAAAGAAGTAGTAGACAGACAATTCTAGACATAACTACATTCTTTTTTTTAATTCTTTTTGAAGTGAAAGTTTAATTATGAAGAGATAACTAGAAGTTACGACCTGAATTCAAATTAATTTTTGATTAAATTTCACAGCACAGCATGGAGCTATTACTGGAATGAACAGTTCGATAAAATTAAAATTACTTAGTAAGAGATATTAAGCTAAGTAACTATTAAATTGCTTATTTCTTAGGGTATAATAAGAGGTGTCAGAGGAATAGCAGAGATTTTCCACAAACACAACCCTGGTAGACTTTCAGAGATTCAGAGCTATATGGGTGAACATCTCTTAATCTCAATTTTTATTAGCTATAACCCTTCAGACATGTGATGATGTTTTACAAATTTCTGCAAATAGCTAATGATGTTGGAAACACAAAGAGTTAATGTTTCTGAT
>NW_011888798.1:3548424-3550944 GCF_000151845.1 Pteropus vampyrus | reverse complement strand
AGTATATTATAGGTAGCTATTAAATTAAATTCATGTGAAATACTGAAGGTCTGTGGTCTAATACATTTTGATTAATTTATGTTATACACAGCAATTAAGACATTTCTAAGAACTAAAATTGTACATTTATTTTGTTATTCTAAGTAGTAGGTGGTAATAGAAAATTGTAGAGAAAGACAGAATTTGAATAAAGAAAAGGTATGGTTTGGGGTTCAATAACAATTCAACACATATTCCTTGAGACCTTTTGGCACCAAGGCATGGTGCTCAATGCTAGTAGAAATTAGTCCCTGTCTTCAATATACTTGTAAAAGAGCTGATAAGGTGTAAAATAAGGCTCCTCAACTATAAAAAGTATATTTTAAAAGACTCACATTGGCAAGAATAATGCAAAAACTATGAAGAAAACAAGTAGTTATATAAATATTTTAGAATGTTTACCTTAGTTTATAAAATCTATCCATAGTTAAGTATGTTTAACTATTAAATAAATTAGTAGTTGTAACAATTTTAATTTTAAATATAATAGTCAAATAAGGTTTGTGTGTGTGTGTATATATATATATATATACCAAGAAGATATTATAGGCTACAGTTAAAAGAAGATTAATTTGAAGCAATCTCAGTCATCTCAAATAAAAAGATAAAATACCATCAACTTAATATCTAAAAATATGACAGATCAATATCAAATATAGTATTATTTTATTTTTCAGTCAAACAAAGAAGTAGTAGACAGACAATTCTAGACATAACTACATTCTTTTTTTTAATTCTTTTTGAAGTGAAAGTTTAATTATGAAGAGATAACTAGAAGTTACGACCTGAATTCAAATTAATTTTTGATTAAATTTCACAGCACAGCATGGAGCTATTACTGGAATGAACAGTTCGATAAAATTAAAATTACTTAGTAAGAGATATTAAGCTAAGTAACTATTAAATTGCTTATTTCTTAGGGTATAATAAGAGGTGTCAGAGGAATAGCAGAGATTTTCCACAAACACAACCCTGGTAGACTTTCAGAGATTCAGAGCTATATGGGTGAACATCTCTTAATCTCAATATTTATTAGCTATAACCCTTCAGACATGTGATGATGTTTTACAAATTTCTGCAAATAGCTAATGATGTTGGAAACACAAAGAGTTAATGTTTCTGATCTACATTTTTAAAGGCCAAGTGGAGGAAATTTGTATTGAAATCAGAAACCAGTTCAGTGCTAAGGAAAAACAAAAAACAAAAATATAACCTTTATGAAATATGAAAGAAACAAATATGTCGGAACCATTTGGAAAAGAAGCACCCTGGAGCAGGGGGAGGAATTTCTAATTAGCAAATCATAACAGAAACTTAGAAGAAGGTGTAGTGGAGAGGGAAAAAGGAGGCTAAGCTGGGGATTCAATGGTGATTCAAAATGTTAAGTTCAGGACAATATGCTAGTTGCCACAAGAATGTGATCCTTTCCTTCAATCTGCTTGAAAAAGATCGAGTATAAGTAGACTGCTAAAATGTAACTGAGAATATGGTGAATGCCCTAACAAAATCACAATTTATAAGGTACTTTAAAAACGTGGAGACATTTCACTCTATGAGCAAGAGGAAGAGATGAGCAAAATTTTTAAGAAGGAAGTTACCTTTGAGATAGTTTCAGATGTTGGTAGTAATGAATGGAACAGAGGCCAGGAATCAGTCTTTTGGCTAGAACAAGTACTTTGGTTGGTGAGTGTGGAAGTAGCTCTGGGATCTTATTCTGGAGAACTAATAGTTGATCTTCACTCTGCCAAATATCTACTGAATTATGGATGAGTCATTTAACCCTTTGAAATCTGGTTCTCTTAGCCACACATAGAGGGAATGAACTAGATAATAATTAAGGTCATGCCTGTTATAAAATGCTAGGATCTAGGTAGAATACATTGATTCCTGTTTTGAATGGACTAGAATGCTAAGTTGATAATTTTTTTTTTTTTTAATCTGTAGGCAAATGAAAATTGCTGAGTTTTCTGAGCAAGGTATGATTAAAGTTATATACTTGGAGATTAATCAAATGGGTATACATAGGATTAATTCTTGTGAGAAGATTATTTAGAGTCTCTAATGTTCCTATGTAAGGTAATGAGGGGCTAGCAGAGGGAATATATATTATGGTAGCCAAATTCATAAGACCTTTCCTCACTATTAATTAGTGCCAATGAGACAGGATAAAGAAACAAACAAACAAACAAAAAAAGTACATAGCTTCCGGGCTTTTTATCTGAGAGATTTTTTTACCAGACCAACCTAGGAAATTTTTATGTATAAATATCAATGCAAGATACTTGGAACTAAGTTGTTAAACCGCCAGCTGAAAATACAAGCTCATATCTTCTTCTTCCAAGATATGAATTAGAAGAGAGCTTACAAATTCAAATGCTTACAGGGACGAGAGAAGTAACAGGCAATGGTCAAAACAGTAAAGCCTTGAGGAATGTCACACTATGAAAAAACAGGCCTTTCTAAAGGAGGTAGCTGCCACTC
>NW_011888798.1:3537146-3548374 GCF_000151845.1 Pteropus vampyrus | reverse complement strand
GTATACATAGGATTAATTCTTGTGAGAAGATTATTTAGAGTCTCTAATGTTCCTATGTAAGGTAATGAGGGGCTAGCAGAGGGAATATATATTATGGTAGCCAAATTCATAAGACCTTTCCTCACTATTAATTAGTGCCAATGAGACAGGATAAAGAAACAAACAAACAAACAAAAAAAGTACATAGCTTCCGGGCTTTTTATCTGAGAGATTTTTTTACCAGACCAACCTAGGAAATTTTTATGTATAAATATCAATGCAAGATACTTGGAACTAAGTTGTTAAACCGCCAGCTGAAAATACAAGCTCATATCTTCTTCTTCCAAGATATGAATTAGAAGAGAGCTTACAAATTCAAATGCTTACAGGGACGAGAGAAGTAACAGGCAATGGTCAAAACAGTAAAGCCTTGAGGAATGTCACACTATGAAAAAACAGGCCTTTCTAAAGGAGGTAGCTGCCACTCCGTTTCAATGGATTGGTATCCTTGCCATTGCAGACTATGTTTTTCTAAGACAAGCCAGAAATGAAGATTGTTTCCCTTTTTAAATTATTGATAAGGAAATTAATTCAGTAAAATTAACTGTGGGGAATAAAGAAAACATGACTCTATCTCACATTTGTATACAGACTGCCAGATAAATTTAGGAAAGATAACAGTGATCAAAATGGTGAGAAAAAGATTTTTAAAAACACAAATTTTAAGAGAGTAGTCTAAGTAAAGATTCTCAAATAATGTTTACACTTAAAAAGTCAAGTAAAAGAAAATGATGGTTTCTCTATATAGTAAGGATGTTAGAAACGAGAAAAATATAAAAACATATTGGACAAACTTACTTATTAAATTAAACATTGTGCTTGTCCTAACCCCTAGAGATATTTACTATAATTGTTAAGTTACTATCCATTACAAGAAGACAACCTGGAAACAAATACTTAGAAGATTTAATTGTTTATTTGTATTATTAGGCAGACAGACAAATTCACAGTCATGGCTTTTTTCAAACACATATAAGAGAAATTAAAAAATGAGTTTGATTTAATGTTTAGACGATATTTTAAAGTGTCCCTTCACACATGCTGTATTCACTGACTTTAAGAATGAATTAGAAGAACAAGTGGAGCATCTTGTTGGAGACATCTCAGTCTCTTATGGTAGGAAATGAAGAGTCTCAAAGTTGATAAGCTTTATGTTTTCTATGAAAAGAAACAGCTCTGCAAACAGATGGTTGACTGCCAGATTTTGCTACATTTTAAAAATATTCTTTGTAAACCACCAGCAGTCGAATTTTATCCTATCTATGAGGAAGGAGCAATGAGTGGATGATGAATCAAGCATCATTAACGGTAATTAAAAAAAAATCAAATGCAACAATGTCTTGAATAGTAATTCTAAGATATTAGAAAAGATTTTTTTTGAAAAGATTTTCCAAATGTGCAAAGGATTGTCAAGGAAGCGTTAGAACATGACAATAAAGAATATTAAGGTAGGTGAGAAAAATTGAAATACAAACACACGTGCGTGTGTGTGTTGTAATTTGTATGTGGAACATACTAAGCACTCAATAAGTACTTGTTGTTGCATAATTTTTTCTACTCCTGCTGGTCACAGATTTGTCCTGAATTTCTTCTGACAGCCACCTATAGAGCCCAAGAGGCCTGACTGCCAACTTTTTTCCTTTCCTGTTTTCCCTATCATTTTGGTAGATTCTAGAACTTTGCTCTCTTTCTTCCATGGTCTATTAGTAATTTTTTTTCTTATAACTTTTTTTCCTTCTTGACCTACAGTCAAGCTCAAATTTTCTTCATGATTTAATAAGCTTTGTCTTCTATTTCTGTTTATTAAATAGTACCACCCCAAAATTAGTGGCCAAAACAACAACCATTTTATTTTGCCATTGGTGTTCATAAGTCAGGAATTCAGACAGGGCACAGCCATGACTTGTCTCTGTTCAAGTCTGGGACATCAGCAAAGAATTTCTAATACCTGAGGGTAACTCAAAACTCTGGAGGCTGAAATCATTTGGGAGGCTTTTTTCTCCTATGACTATTGCTTGGCATGACCCAAACCCTGGGCTCAACTGAAATTTTTTATTAGAACACCTATACTTGTCATTACCACATGGACATGGGCTCCTCATGACATAGTGCTTGGGATCTGAGAACAGGTGTCTAGAGAATGACAGTCCAAGAGACCCAAACAGAGGTTACATGACTTTTCTGACCTAGTTAAGAGTCACAAACTGTCACTTCCACCATCTGCTATTGGTTGGAGCATTCACAACCTAGATTTAAGGGAGGGGATGTAGATTGCATCTCTTAATGTGAAAATCTGTCAAAAATTTTGTGAGATCACTGTTTTTAAAATGACTGTTAAAATATATATAATCATTTTAAACTAAATTTCTCTATTTGGCTTACCACTAATTCAAACTTATATATTTCCTTTAAATATCAATTTTCCTAAAAAATTGGTTTATAGTTGCTATCTCCATATTCTCATTACAGACTCTTCCACAACCCTTAGCAATCTGCCTCTTGTCAATATCATCCCACTGAATTTCTCTTAAAAGTCACCAGTAGCTTTCTGATAACAAAATCACAATCTTCATTTAAGCATTTACTACATGCAATATACTATTTCTTTAGTTCTTATAATAATACCAAGAAAAGAGTAGTACTCTGTTTACATAGAACATAAAAATAATAAAAATTACACATGAAAAAATTAAATGATCTTTATAAGGTACTGAAATAATAAACATTTGAGGCAGAAATTTAACCCTCATTGGTTATAAAAATAGCCATCTTTATCTATAGTCACTAAACAAGAGAAAATTTGACACACAATATGAATGTCATATGCAGCATGAGAAGATAATTCAGTTCCCTATGTTTGTTCTATCTTCAGACATCTCCAAATACATTTTTAAAAGTTAATATTAAGTGATTAACAAAGGTATTTAAATCCACCTCTGAGTACTTAGGCGCGGGGTGAGCAACCAGAGACTTGTGTTCTACTAACCAGAATGAAATGGATATTGCTGACTCTCCTTGACCTTGGGCAAGTCATCAATATCTTCGCTGTTACTCATTTTCTAAGTCTCATAAAACTAAGTGGTAGTATTCAAAATGTGTAAACCTTCAAGGCAAGCTCAGCCCCATTTTCAATTGATTATTTGATATATAGTACATAATGGTTGCAATTGGCAGCAAACATTTGAGGAAGTGGTAATGACTTAGATATTTGGCTGATTGCATATAATGGAAAGAGAGCTGGAACTGGGTACCATGGCAGCAAAAAGAATGACAGACCAGTCAAACTCAGACTCATCAAAGTTGTCTAGCTGGCTAAGGATGAGCCATAAGAAAAAAAATTACATGCCAGCCATCAGGTAAAAGTGTTAGTTGTTTATCTTCTGAGATCAATTCTCCAAGTGTTCTCTAATACTGAAACTCACAAACATTTCTCTACTTATCTTCTATGTATGTATATATATATATATGAAACCAATGGATAAAAAGAGATGAAAAGATGAAGGAAAAGTGAGGTTTAAGTTATGAAAGGTGTTCAAAATTATAATCTGAAATGACCTCCCTCGAAAGTACATTTACCCTCCTGTAAGCTCTTATAACACATACTTTGCACAACAATTTAGTGCATAGTTTATTCTCTTTAACATTTTTTAATTACATAAATTTATATTAATTTATTAAATTACCTTCTCTGCTAGATGGTAAGGCCCTGCATGTTTTATTAACCTTGAAAGAAGGGAATATTTTATACATGTTAACTCCCTGGGATATAACAAATTATTTTTCACATGGGTAATCCACAATATTTCTTTGTTGAATTTAATTGGATTCTGTTTTCATGTTTGAAAATGCAATGTACAATGTAATGGTTAAGTAAGGTGAACATTGCAAAATCTCTAAGATTTCTTACAATGGCTGACATAAAGATATTTCAGATGGATCCAGATCTTCTGGGGCCCGTCTGTGTATGTGTATAAGACAAATTTTAGGAAGGTGTACATTAATAAGTAAATGGTGAAAAGTAAGTTTCTGGAAACTTTATATTATACTTCTCTAAATTCCTGGAAGTTTTACAATGAAAGCATATCATTTTAAATTTTATTGAAAATAAAATTTACAATGGAGACGGACCACTGTAGTGGAGACTGACCTTTTTGTAAAATGAGTAGAATTCAATCACAAGTTACAGATGAGGCTGTGGGTGTGGAATATAGTTGGGAGAAAGATAAATAGAGAAGATGATAGAGGAGAATGTAAGAGGTATGAGAGGCACTAAACAGGGAAATCAATGGGTTTTATGGACAACATCTTTTTACTTTAAACATTTGCATTATGCCAACACTGCCTTCACTAAAAGAAATTTGTGATTTAGGGAAAATTCCCATGCCTTACACTCTTCGAGTTAGAACAATTTAGAGTGTAAAATATTTAAATCTTTCCATGTGACAATTACTGTAGTAGACATTATGGATACAAATTATAGGAAGTAACTGGAAATCAAAATCAATGTCATTTCTGTGCTTAGTTTAAATAATGTTGAGTCTGAACGTACACTCCTATATGTATGTGAAGCAACACCATGAGTAAGAAAAAATAACCTAGTACTTTCTATATAATACATGTTTCTGGAAGATAGATTGTAAAACAACTAAACAAATTACTTATACAGGCAAACAGCTTCTTCATCAAGAAGTGCTTCAAGGCCCTCATTTCTGTGTGGCCACCGATACAAAGCTATTATGGCATTAAACTCTGTCTAATTCCAATCTGTTCTATACCTTGCAAGACCAACTTAAAATCAGCCAGCCAGCTCAGGACCTAACGCATTATAAATATCCTCCCATGACCACCACTTCTGAGATACTATAAGACTCAGTCATTGTGGTGTTCTTCCTTATTTCATTCAATCTGATAAACCTACCTTTATACTTAAACAATTGATTTTGGGGTTAGTGTTTTGAAGGAGTCAACTACTAACACATTGTTTCTTCCTCTAAGGAATTCAGAAGTTAAGAAAATGTGATCTCTAAACATTTATCTAGATAGAAGTTTATCAGACTTAAAGTGATGGAAAATTGTATCCAACATATCTACTATGATTATTAGAGGTTCCATATCCATTCATTTAGTCATTCACTCAACTATTTGAAATGGGTGACTATGTAAATTAAGGGCACATTCTATACATGCGGCTATATATAATACACACACGAGCATATATATATGAAAATTTATATTATATCCCTATATTCAAAAAGATTGTAATCCAACAGAGAGGCAAAAATTCATGTAACTGTAAGAAAAAAAATGACCATAATACTTACAATTCAGTATGCATGGGTAGCAATGAAGCTATAAAAAATACCTACATGTGCCTGGAGAAGTCCTGAAAAATGTCATGGAAAGGTTTTTGAGTTAATAATAACTTAATAAAAGGGCATTTGAAGAGGAAAACATGATATATGCAAAAGATGTAAGCGAGCAGGCCATAGTGGCATTTCTGAAACAATCTAGTATTGTGGTACTGTATTACATAAAATGTGTGCAAGCAGATTTTTAAGGGCCCCTTATGTCATGTTAGGAAGTTGCTACAATACTCTTTAATTAATAGCAATCCTTAAATAATGTCCAGCATGGGGAACATTTGCTCCTCAATACATGTTAGCCATTTCTCTGGCAGCACTCTGAAGGTTGATTTATTAGAGGATGAGAATATACGTAGAGTGACTGGCGAGAAAGTCATTGCAGCAGTCCAGAGGAACGTGAAGACACCCTGACCTCCTTACAGAAAGGGGAGCATTAGAACAAGAGAAATTGAGGACATTGAATTAGAACAGTTAAAATAATTGATTAATCATTAAGATGAAGACGGTCAAAGTGAGAAACAATTTTTAGATCATTATCAATAAGTGGTTGGTTGAGATTATTGTGCTATTTAGTCGAAGTACTGATGATGGAAAATTATTGCCATAATATATTAGTCTTAAAACATTTATGAACTCATTATGGACATATCAATCTTATTTGATAAGTCAATATTATTGATCTACTCAACCACATGCAGTTTTCTTTATTTAACTATGTAGAAACAAATGGCCATGGAGAGAGTGGTTAATAATAATAAAAAGAAATGGTGGCTATAAAAGTACTTAAAATAATTCATAGATTTTTTTTTTATATCCATCAATGCCAGCAACTGCCCAGTGTCAATCAACTCTTGAACTCAAACTTATTGAAAAGATAATAAATAAAACAGTCTAATCCATGATGTCTATTATATTAAATATTATTATCTGTTTTGTCACACTGGTCTTTGTGAAGGCACATTGAGAGGTGAGAAAATCATTTTTGCTGCTTCATTCTATCAGAAATCTGTACCTACATAAGGTTGGATCAAGTACAGTTTTAAAAATACAAAGGTACGAACTTGGGTGGGAAAAGAGGATGATTTTTAGAAAAGTGAAATTGAAACATAATAGGTTTACTTAATGTCAAAGAATTGTGACAGATAGAAAGTCTATGAATTGTTTTCATATATATTGCTTCATAGTAACAACACTGAATTAAAGCATCCTTATATAAATAAGTACTCACTTGTCCTGTGTGCCTCAACCATTTTTTCTAATAGGTAAAAGTGAAAGAACCTTTAATTCTTAAGGAAAGATCCTGAAAAAAAGGTTGTTTATTGTGGAATGCTGAGGTAGTATTTCTATCATGTTACTTCTAGGCAGGTGCAACATGAGCTGTTGTTGCATACATAAATTAACTCTACTAGTAGCAAGAGTTCTAGCTGTTTGATGGATTGGCAGAAAGTATGAAACTATTAAAAACATTTTTACTTTACTATTAGGTATAGCTAGAAAGTCATGTCATGCCTAGAAATGGAATATATCTGTTTTCTTAATTGTACAAATGTTCTGTACTCATTGTTTTGTACTCAAAATTCAGATTTCATTATTATTCAGATATGGTGAGGCCAACAGATCAGGTGAGAATTGCCACTAAAGATATAGTTTTTTACTCACAATTTCCAAGAGAAAATGGCATGCCACACCATTCAAAAGCCACATGGAAAATACCAAAGTCCATAAGGAGGCAGAAGGAGCAGAGAGTAGGAGGAAAGCATGGGTAGGAACCTTCATTGAGGTTTTCATGGGAAGGACTGGACAAGGCAAAGTAAGTATATTTAGAATTGGCTTGTTTGAATAACTTCAGTGCTCCGGGGTATATCAGCTCTCTACAGTTGTCTAGTACCTGTCTCTGGGTAAATAATTAGGGGCAGGTGAATAGTGGTCTGGTGTGTAGAAGTCTTATAAGAGTCTGATAAAAGAGGTAGAGTATGGAGGCTCTGGATTGGTTGGTTTGCACATGAAGGGTGATCTTTCAGGTTAGTCCTTTATTATTTCTAGGAATTGGCTAGCCCTGGGAGAAGCAGTCTCTCCAGGATCAGCAAGGCTCCAGATGGCAAAGCTTCAAAAATATGAAAATTAAAAAAGCATGATTAATACACTCATCAATGTCAAAACCTTTATGTTTATTCATCTCCCCCACCCCCCAAAAAATAGATAAAAATTAAATCTGTTCTTACCCATAAGCCCAAACTGGTTAATCTTGCTAACAACTAGAGACTTCTGGGCTGGTGCTACTCTTGCTGCTAAATCTGAGAGAGCCTAGACACAAGACAATTCATAATTGTTTTCTGCTTTTTTTCCTCCAAAAACTTTAAAATACATCATGAATTCAAAAAACTATATTTAAGGTAAAAGAGTATTTCTTTTCCTGTTTGTGTATTGGGATAAAAACATAAGCAGTGTTTAAAATCATCTGGGAGAAAGAAAATTTAGAAGAGAATTCAGTTTGCCTCTTTTGCCTTCAAGTAAAGTAACACATAACCTATTTACAGCAGAGGAAAATCCATTTCACTCTGAAACAGGTAATAACTTTATTATACTATGTTCCTATATAGAAAACTATGTGAGCTTTTTTTCCCACCAATGATATTGTATATCCAAAAATACGGAAGGGCAATTTATTGGTTGAAGACTTCAGGAGAAGATAGGTCCATGATAAACTGAAAGTTTGTGGCCTTCCGCCCAATATTTATATGTTGAAACAATTGCCAATGTGATGGTGTTTGGAGGTGACACTTTTGGACGGTGATATAATCATGAGGGCAGAGTCTTTATGAATGGGATTAGTGTCCTTATAAAATAGGCCCCAGCATGATCCTTCATTCCTCCTGAAACATGAAATTATAGCAAAAAGAATATATAGGAAAGAGCCCTCACGTGACACTGAATCTGCTGATACCTTGATCTTGGACTTCACAGCCTACAGAACTGTGAGAAATAAGTGTTTATTGTTTCTAAGCCACCCAATCTATGGTATTTTGCTATATTAGCCCCCAAAAGATTGAGACAAGACCCTATACCCAATGTTCGAATTGGAATTTGTAGAATTGTTCTATTTATTTTGAGACCGTCCTTTGGTTTTATTGTAATTACCTTTAAGATTTTTGAAAATGAATTTTATTTGTGTCTGACTATCTAATAATTTTCTTTCTGTTTTATTTCTGCCAAGAATGCAGGAATGATTTTTTTTCCCACAGCTTTATTGATGTATACTTGATAAACAAAAACAAAAACAAAAACAACTACACATTTCATGTATACAATTTGATGAGTTTGGCTATTCATGACATCATACACCCATGATACCATAACCACAGTAAAAATAATAAACATATTCATCACTTCCAGAAGTTTCTTTATGTCCCTTTATTTATTTATTTTTATTCTGATAAGAAAACATGAAATTTCTCAGCAAATTTTAAAAGGCTCAATACTGTATTGTTAACTATAGGCTCTTATACAATACACCAACTGCCTTAACTCTTGTCTGACTATATTTCAAATCAAGAATGTGGCTGTCTTTAGATGAATCAAAATATTTATAACCATTCAACCACTCAATAAGCATCTGCTGAATTCCAAATTATATTGTTTTTTAGGCTTAGCTATTGCAGGCATAAAATAATCAATGCTTATTACAAGATCTACAATTATCCTTATAAAACTAGATCACTTTTAAATGCACATTTCAATTTGGTTGTTTCTGAGATAAGAACAGTAAAACATAGTTGTAGAGTTTTCAGATCACGAATATACATCTTAACAGTGCACATTATAGCCTAATCCTGGAGTCAATTAATAAATTGGTTGAAATAGCAGTTTGATTAAAATCTCAGTTGTGCTAATTCGTTTTCCTAGTGCCCTTTAATTAAAGCTTTAATAGAGTCTGCAATTACCTGCAAATTTTTTCTTTGTCTTAAATATTTGTGCTTCTATCCTTAACTTTCAAAGCTCCTTCAACTCACCGAAGCACAAGAACAACCATTCTTAGAAATTAAGGCCTAGAGAGAATAACCATTTTTTCCTTCAATCAGATGAGCAAGTATTATATGCCTTTAAAATGCTTATTGAAATTTAAGTTGCAAAATAGGTATTTTACTAATGGTATGGGTGTTTTTGTCGTTTTTGTTCTTGTTGTAGAGAACATTACTTTGGGTAAATGAGGCAGCATTCTGTGGACATTTTCCACTTAAACTATTTTGTACTTAATTGAATTTTAATGTAGCATATTTAACATTCAAATTTGTTTTCTGTGTTGAATTTTGAAGAATTTTAAGTATAAGAAAAAATATACAACTTTATCTCATCTCATTTTCAACTACTTTTCTTTGAGATTTTACTGTGTCAGGCATTGTTCAAGGTGCTTTAAACTGTCATTTATATTCTAGTAATTGAATTTGGTAGATGCTGTTGTTAATTACATTTTAAAGATAAAAAAATTATGAAACTACAGGCTTGAGGTAAGTGTCTCAAAGTTATAGGCATATGAATTACAGATTTATAACTGAAAGGCAGATCTGTTTGACTCTAAAATTTGTGTGTGATCTTATCAACGCTAAACTTATCTCAATTATTTGAGTTTATTGACTTGTTATTAAGTGTACTAGCATTTTTATGTGTAAGGTAAAGGGATCCCATGTTTAAATCTCATGGATAGTAGGATACATGTTTGATACAAACTTCAAAATACAAAGACTAATTTATTGATTACATATTTTAAATGGAAATATAGACAATGTCATAATATTGTTTTATGGTGAATTATGCCTTCACTTTAAAGAATTTCTATTATACCTAAACCTTTCTTTAAAAACAAACAAATGAGCAGGCACACAGACCTCAGTCTAAGGCTTTAAAAAAAAAAAAAAATAAGTAGCAAAAATTGCAGTAAAAAGCCCACCCTGGATTTGATTGCCATCCAAAAACAGCTTTCCTCCCTCCTACCCTCAAAAGTGTTCTCTCAGAGAACTGAGTCTGTTGCTAAGAAACACGGCTAAGATTGATTCAGAAAATCTCAAGAATTTTGTAAAAATATGTGTTATGCTACATATTGGAAAGTTCCAAAGCAATAAAAAAAAATGTAGTTCTCAGCTTAGTTTAGAAGTTGTGCAAGCTAATAAAGATTTTATGTTTGGGGAGTTACCTCTTGAGAGAAATTCTAGCATACTCACTGATTCAGAATTTTTAAAAAGTTTATCTCATAAAATATATAATTAAACAAATTTATTGAAAATTAAAAACAATATGCTTGTATGCTTTGAAGTCACTTATATAATAGAAAATTAGTTTAAGAAAATGCCTTAATAATTATTCTTGCATGTACTCTTGAAGTAAGCTCATTACCACACTGATACTATAAGAGATAAAAAAGATTTAAAGAGTAAATTTCAATCACTCTTTGTATAAAAAATATGTTTAAAACTCATTTGTACTCATTTAAAATAATTTTTTCAGATATTCATAATTTTTGAAATTGCAAAATTGTATATCACATAAAAAGTGTAGGCCAATTCAAATCCCAATAGCATTTGAAAGTGGGGTGTTAGTAGAAGGAACCTTCTAAAATAATACTAATGTTCAAATTGGAGATAAATGCCAATGACAAGACTATTTTGGAAAAATACTTAAGAAGCAGCTTGTCTTTCTAGGTGCTCAATTCCTACAATAATTTAATCAATATGAAATGGTGCAAAGAGTAAAAAGTAAAACAATGGAACAAAATGTACATTTCAGAAAAGAACTAGTTTATATAAAAATTAAAATTTTTAGGAAGGGAACATC